>NW_015386262.1:472648-476773 GCF_001527695.2 Protobothrops mucrosquamatus | reverse complement strand
TGGTTAATTGTTCTAACTGTCAGGAAGTTTCTCCTTAGTTCTAGGTTGCTTCTCTCCTTGATCAGTTTCCACCCATTGCTTCTCGTCCTATTCACTTTTTCTTGCTTTTTAGTGCATGCTATATGAGGATGGAAGGTATAAAGCAACAGCCTTCCTCACCTGCTTTTGAAAACCAAAAACTAATACATGTCTATGCTTTCTAGAGCCTGTTTTAGCAGCAAAGAACAATAAAAACAAAAAAGAAAGAAAGATTACTGAACATTACAATGGAGAATTATTGTTTCAACACTGAAAGGAATGGGGAAACTGCTGCATAAATGAGCAATAAAAAGCCTTTACTTCTGGCTTGCAAGATATAAAAAGAATCTGCAACATATTATAATTAGTTTGCTATATATAACTCCTATATAAAAACTTGAAGGAAAACACAATTTATTGAAAACCTTCTCTTTTTAATACCTTTGGAGAACCATTTGACTTAGAATTGTGAGAGATCAAAATTCCAATGAACCATTAGATTTTAGGTCTTTCATTCTCTTTGAAACAGAATAGAACTGATCAGTACAACAATTTTGTCCTAGAGATGCCTATCACTGCTGTGCTAGAATAATGATGGAATAGTAAGCTTCTTTGTGTGAATAAACCATAGGCGCTTTCCTATTATGTTGTTTTTCCTATAGTTTCATTCCTCCAGCAGTTGGGTAGCCCTGACAATGATGAGGAACAGCTCAGTACATTTTATTGTATGAGGTAAAGGACAGCATTCTTCTTCTCCATCATCTTACTTTAATAGCAAGTGCATTTTTACTATATCTGAGGCATATATTGCTGTCTGTTCCAGCAGAGGGGAAAGATTAAGGAAATCTGCCAATGATCTTCATTATGTCTGCAGATATTTATACAGATGATCTTGAAGCTATTTGTTTCCTCCTCCTCCTCCTCCTCCTCCAATGGTGGGATTCAAATATGTGAACAACCGGTTCTCTGTGTGGATGCCACTTCCGGAAGTCCATTCTTGGCCTGGGCAACAAAAAATTAGCTACCGGTTCTGCCGAACTGGTGCAAACTGGCTGAATCCCATCACTGCCCTCCTCGCAATGGCAGTTTTCCTTGGTTGCTGGGCTTGTGTGGTCCAATGATGTTGAGCGATATATTGACAAAAGCCTATCATAAGGATCACACAAGCTGACAACATTGTGTTCATCATCATCATCATCATCATCATCATCATCATCATCATCATCATCATCATCATCATCATCATCATCATCATGAGCATCATTGCTTTGGAAGCTTTCTTTGGTGGCTGAGCTTGTATGGTGTTGAGCGGTACACAAACCAAAAAGATTTTAACTGATGTCCTGGAATATGTGCATTTCATAATCCATTACAGTGTTGAATATTAAAAAATCCATTTTCATACCAGATCAGTTATTGCTTGGGTCAACAAGGGTCACATTTGAAACTGTGAGTCCTGGGCATCAGATGTCAAATCAATTATCCAGCTTGGTTGCTTCTGCCAGGTTGGGAGATACGAAGGAAGAGACAGCCACAATTTATGTGAGCTGTTGAGTCTTAAATTATATTTATCTTCTTATGGAGTAATGTCTAATGCTAATTACAGGCATACTTTGCTGAGGGCTCAAATGATGATTAGCATTTTTTAGCAATAAAGTATTTTTTAATTAAGGTATGTACTTTTTTTGGACATAATGCTATTGCACACTTAATAGACTACAAAATAGTGTCAACATTACTTTTATATGCACTGGGAAACCAAAAAAAATTGTGTAATTCACGTAATATTGTGTGACAATTATTGCAATATTTGCTTTATTGCAGTAGACTGGAACCAAACCCTCAGTATCTCCAAGGTATGCCTGTATTTATTAAACTTTGTCTTGGGTTGCTCAGGGGAGAACAGAGTAATAGAAATAAAAAGTCTCACAAATTGCAAGCTGAAACCTAACTCTAAAACTAGAGAAAAACACATGGATAATAGCATATTCCTGTTACAGCAACTCAGTCATTAAGTGACATGGTTGTAAGTTGAAAAACCATGTAACTGTGCCATTTAGCAATGGCAGTTCTGGCAGTCCCAGTTGCTGTTGTTAAACAAGAACCACATGGGTTGTTAAGAGAAGCTCTGATGTGACTGCAACTTCTAATTTCTGTTGTCTTTCCCATTACCTTTCTTGTGAGAAGCATCAGGTAAGGTCTTAAATTTGTGTGACTGTGAGCATGCTATGATGTAGTAGAAAAAGGCCACTTTTTTCTAATATATTGTGTCATTACAATCATGACATTAATAAGCAGAAATAAAGAAAAATGGTAAACCTAAATGGGAAATTAGCTTAAAATTGAATGTGAAACAACTTTGGGTAGATGTGAACAATTTTAATAAAATGAAAAAACCATGAAACCTGAAAAAGTGAAGCTGAACTTATAAAATATATAACATTCAAACCCAAATCCATTGGTGGGATTCAGCCAGTTCGCACTGGTTTGGTAGAATTTTTTGTTCAGTTCAGCGAACCGGCTGATGCGCTAGCCCTTTTTTGCAAGGCCCAGAACAGACCATGTGGATGCCACTTCTGGAAGTCCGTTCTGAGCCAGGAAACCTCCCAGGCCCAGAACGGCCCACCAGAAGTGCGTGGACGCTACTTCCAGAAGTCTGTTCTGAACCAGGGAAGCCTCCCAGGCCTTCAGGGCTCAGAACGGACTTCCAGAAGTGCTGTCCATGCAGAGAACTGGTTGTTCAGGTATTTGAATCCCACCACTGCCCAAATCCTATCTGATATTCAAGAAATAACTGAAGAATGAAGCATTATTAGAAAACATCAATTAGTATGATGCTCATTTAAGTCCATAGAAACAAAACTGACAACTTAGAGCAAATCTGGATCCGTTCTACAATTGGGTCTAAGCATCATCAAAGTGAAAAAAAAAATGAAATGAAGAAATTTTATGTTCTAGAGAGAACTGGCAGATTGGCCATCAAACACAACTAAGAGGGTACTGTGGATTTACACTACAAAAATAAATTAAAAAAGGGAAAATACAGAAATAGTAAAAAATAATAATCAAGAACTGAAGTTAACTTAAGACTGATGAATTGCATGGATTTGGATGAAAAAAATGACCCATCTACTTGCATGGTTAACTAGCCAGTTTAAGGTTGCATTAAAGAAAAGGACAAATGAAAACTGAATGACAACTGGGAGCTTCTTAATAATGAAAGATAATAGAAAAATAATGGAGTAGAGTGGAGTGGAGTGGAGTGGGGTGGGATGGGATGGGATGGAATGGAATGAAATGGAATGGAATGGAATAGAATAGAATAGAATAGAATAGAATAGAATAGAATAGAATAGAATAGAATAGAATAGAACATTCTTTACTGTGATTGGACACACAAGAAATTTGTCTCTGGTGCATAAGCTCTCAGTATAAGCAACAAAGTGATAAATCATAAGATACAATCATAAATTATAACATACAACCAACAAGTGATAGTCATAAGATACCAATAGGAGTAGGTAATAGGAAAGTTAAGAAAGATAATAGTAATACAGTCCTACTATATGATTAGATATCTTTAGGCATAAGCCCATGCTGTGGGAATTATGTGTTTATCAGAGTGATGGCATGGGGGAAAAACTGTCTCTATGTCTAGTTGTTTTAGCGTGCAATGCCCTATAGCAGTGTTCTGAGAGGAGGAGTTGAAACAGTTTATGTCCGGGATGTGAGGGGTCTGTAGATATTTTCTCAGCCCTCTTTATGGCTCACGCAGTATACAGATCCTCAATGGAAGACAGGCTGGTTGCAACCTTTTTTTTAATTCAGTCCTAACTATCCACTGAAGTCTGTACCATATCTATACCAGGAGCCATATCTCAAAATTTCATATCAACACTTAGTTTGTTCAAAATTCTTACTGGAATAATAGCAAATTCAATGTACATTTGTCTGAAGAAAAATCCTTCAGCTGAGCAAAAGGTTAATGACAAAAATTTACGAGGAGTTAAAGATCACCTTTATTATTCAGTTTCGTAATGATCCAGTTGACAAGGATGCTAAGTAAGGGAAAACATGGCTAACAATTTTCAAAGCAAGGTGAAAAAA
>NW_015386262.1:468313-471692 GCF_001527695.2 Protobothrops mucrosquamatus | reverse complement strand
ATCTGTGGCAGAAGGCGGTCTCGGAGGTAACCAGGTCCAATGCCATGGAGCGTTTTAAAGGTGGTAACTAACACCTTAAAACGCACCCGGAAGACCACTGGTAGCCAGTGCAGCTCGCGCAAGAGCGGCGTTACATGGGAGCGACGAGTCCCTCCCATCACCGCCCGCGCGGCCGCATTCTGGACCAGTTGGAGTCTCCAGGTGCTCCTCAAAGGGAGTCCCATGTAGAGAGCATTACAGTAGTCCAGGCGGGAGGTGACGAGAGCTTGAGTGACTGTGCGCAAGGCGTCCCGGTCCAGAAAAGGCCGCAACTGGTGGATCAGGCGAACCTGATAAATACACACACACACACACACACACACACATCATATATAACTCTATAAACTTCTAGGTCATGATTCCAGAAGATGTGGAGACTGACATAGTGGGGCAAAGTCATCTAACTGAGACTAGCTATGCATGATAACACTAGAACAATGTCACTCAATTAAAACAAGTTACAGTGGCTCATTATCTTTTTTTCCCCTTTACACTTCAAAATGTTTCCCCTAGCGGCTTTAGTGTATATATGTGGTATATTTACCTATATATATTTGCCTGTGTATTTTATGTAGGAAAAATTAAAGTGCTAACTTGGCTTCCTTTCTTTCTAATAGGATCAACATATTGTGGCCAAACATCTGCTACTCTTCTGCAGTGGACAGTGGTAATGAAATGATACTGTTGTATGGTTGACTGACGAATCATACAAGATTATTTCAGAAAATGCCAAACACAGCACTGTGTAAGGATGTTTTAAAATGGCCTTGCTAAGAAGATTAGATGTGTCATGCTACAGATTAGGTTTTGGCCATACTGAAGGTTGAATGCATTTTATAATGATACAAGCAGGAAAAAAAAACTGGCCATCAGTTCACAAAGTCATTTTTTGTGCATTGGTAATACTAAAGCAGTTGTTATATTTTCCTATATATTTGCCTGTGTATTTCATGTTTATAGCTTGAGTTATGTCTTCAATAAAAAGAAAACTGATCTATCTGGCAACACGGGACAAGGAGACCTATGAAAATACTCATGACTCCTCTAAATGATCTAGTGCCATCAAATGGAAGTCTCACCTGAACCAACATATAACTTTAATGATTGCTTTAAGGCAGGGGTGTCAAACTGCCAGCCCACGGGCCGGTTGCATCATCCAGAGGCCGCGCCCACCCCAGCACCAGCAATGCAAAAAAAGTCGTGATATGTTGCGACACGTCACGTGACTCAGTAAGTTTGATACCCACGCTTTAAGGTATGAACATGTTTGAAAATAAAGGAAAAACTCAGGAGAGGACTATATTCTGCACATGATGCTTTCTTTTCTGGGTACTATATGTGCATCAACACATTCAAAGAAAATCTATTGCTAAGTATCAGGAAGCATGGTCTTATGAATCTATAAGTAAAATTGGAAGATTTGCCCCAGAGTCGGTACATAATTGGCCCAATTTATTATGCTTTAGCCTATTAATTTCTCCTAGCTAATTCACTAGGTGATCTTCTCACCTTTTTAAACTGGTTTAGATTAAATAATTCACCTTGAGTGGAAATCAGCTTCTCCAATCCTTTGAATGGCCTTTGTCACACAGTCTCCATTATAAGAATATTCCATCCACAATAATGAGATGACAGCTCTTGGATCTTTTTGTACTTCTGCAGCCCAACTATTGTGAAAACTGGAATCCATCCGGAACCACAATTTATTAACAGTCATAACAGGGCATTTCAGTGCATGCTTTTAAATTGCAAATAATCAGTTTATGGTGATGTATGTTGTTTCCTTCCAAGTTTTAAATCTACAGGTCAACCTTTCTTGAGTCAAAATTCCCTATTACAATCTGCCCAGAAGCTATTGATGTAACAGACTTCACTTCTGATAATCTTGAATTTATTGGGGCCTGATATTCTACCAAAGGAGCAATTAACTAGCATATTGATCTAGATCCAGCATATCAATATGTAAGAAACCTTACCATTTGAACTACCAATCAGCAAGAGAACCAATCAGCTGCTCAGAATTTAAATATAGCTCCAAACGAACACCAATTGCAACTGACCACACTGTCACACAAGACATTTATAAGCTAAGGAGAATAGGACAAGAAAATCCTGCTGCTGATGTTACCTAGTTTGGTAATGAAACATTCAGAAACTATATTGAAACAAGTTTGGAGAGCAAACTGCTCGCCCCCCCAAAAAATAACACTATTTCTCACAATTCTTAATATAGCTGCTAACCTGAGTTTTCAGGGGGAACATTTAACATTATGAGAAGGATAGGTTTCTTTACAGTACTTCAAACAAGATCTGTGACAACTCTATTTCTAACGAAACAGAAAGAAACCAGAATTTATTGATTAATTTATCAAATGTGCATGTTGGCAATTTCATTACAACTCCTGATGGCTGCCCAATTATTATTTGCTTTTAAAAACAAAATGAACCAAAGAATTATCAGATATCTGGACATGTGAAAACACTTCATTTTAAATTTAAGAGCTTGGCTGAGCTTTTTTTGGGAATGTTTGATGTGCATTTTTATAAATATTCAGACTGACAACACATGACCTAAGCAATCTGATCAGCTGTCTTAACCGATGATTTCACTATAGGACTGAATCATATATGAAGTCAACTTGGAATGTGCATTCATATAGATTTGGTCATATTATATCTGGGAATAACAAAATGAAAAAAAAAATGAGGGGAAGGGTGAACTGATGAATTCCAAAGAAATGTTAAGGAACAACATACAGCAATGACACTGTTAAAGAGATGAGGAAAGGGATGGACAGATTAAGGAACTGAATAGGGTTAAAAAGCAAAAATATAACCCAGTTGTAAATGATCAATGTGTTTGCATTTAAAACAGGTTTCCCCCTTTTTTACTTCTGTGACTATCTTTCTTTCCATGGGGATGGAGGTAGAAGAGAATGTCAAATACCTTCTTGGCTAACTCTACTAAATTTTTACCCCAAAGTATTAAAAGTTTATAAAACATTTTATAGTTTTTGTAGAAGGCACAAATTTGAGAATGCTAAGTTCTCCTTTACGATGAGATATTGATAGAGACATCACTCCCAGTTTTTACTCCATAAATTTAAGAAGATTCGTGAAAGCCTCACCAGATCCTAAGCCTTCTAGATATTAATAAATATACCACTGGTAAATAAATATATACAGACCATAAACTGTTTCCTTTTGTGGTGGTGGTGATGGTGGGGCTATTATTCCTTCCTGTCCTTGATTTCCTTCCTGCTTGATCTGCCAGAAGCTGAAGCTTATAATGTGGTTCCGCCATTAGCTTCACTACTCTCCTGGGAAAGATAGGAAGCTG
>NW_015386262.1:424965-466125 GCF_001527695.2 Protobothrops mucrosquamatus | reverse complement strand
TTCTAGATATTAATAAATATACCACTGGTAAATAAATATATACAGACCATAAACTGTTTCCTTTTGTGGTGGTGGTGATGGTGGGGCTATTATTCCTTCCTGTCCTTGATTTCCTTCCTGCTTGATCTGCCAGAAGCTGAAGCTTATAATGTGGTTCCGCCATTAGCTTCACTACTCTCCTGGGAAAGATAGGAAGCTGTAAACTCTTGGTTTATTGCTTCTAATGGAGGCAAATGCAGCTTCTTCTCAACAGATTCCCTGAAATTTCATATGTTCTGATAGTTCCATCTGTTTTCTTAATCCTAATTCGGTCACCCCTTTCTACACCACCTAATTCACCTTTTCTCCAGTAGCATAGTCAATAATTCATGTTTGGTGAAGAGCATGTAGCCAACTAATATACATACTCACATCATTTCCATTTAAGCAGCCTTACTGGCAGGCAGCTCTTTTTAATCTCAGCCCTAAATGAGGATAAGGCTGGGGCAGTGAATCCCAGCATTTTTTTTTGTCAACTTCATAAATCAGTTGATCCCCGAAATATCTGTCCATAATATATCCATCAGATGTAGGGATTTATTGCCATTCCTTCTTAATTTGTCAAAGCTACAGCATGCAGAGCATAGGCCTGTAGTTTGAAGATTCTGCAAAGTGTTAACATCGCATTATAGAAAAACATTCTCATTACATTAAAGAAACATTTGCTGAACTTGAAAAGGATTTCTAATACTGAATGCTGCCTACTTTTCAGAGAAAAAAAAGGAAGCACTGGGTGTACTGTACTTTTCAGGATTGAGGATTATGATAAATCTAATGCTCAATTTGTATCACAGTCATAGAATTAAGTTTTAAAATATTTTATGTTAATTTAAAAGCTGGAAAGCAGATTAGATTGTCAGTTGCAGTCTAAACGATGTTACCCTTGAATTTGAAAGCCTTAGTAACGTGGCATCAAGGAAAGATCATTTAAAATCTTTTTTGCATTGCAGATCCAAATCCAGTGGTACTGAATCTTCAGCACATTATTATTTACTTTTCACAAGGGGACAATGGGAGGTGGGTAGATACAGGCAGTCCTTGACTTATGATTGGTTGCTTAGCGATTGTTCAAATGGACCCTCCCCCCTTACAATGGATCCTCCCCCAAAGCTACTTACAATCTATTTTCAAATTTATAATGGCTGCACTCCCCCTGAGGTCACATAATCATATTTTAGATGCTTGGCTTACTTTTACAGTTGTTTGTAAAAGTAAGCCATGTGACCATGATTGTTGACATTTATTTTACCAGTTTCTGGTGTTTACTTCCAGTTTTTGGCAACAAGTACCCATTAGGTAAATGGATGCATTTAATGACCATGATGTTCAATTAATGACTGTTGCAAAAATGCTGAAAAATTGGATCTCGTCACGTGATGCCTCAACAACTTATAACCATAATTCTGGGCTCAGTTATGATTGTAACTACCTGTATTTCTAAGGAAAGATAGAGTTACTCTGTGTCTTCTCATTGTCCATCGCTTGGACTGTTGTTTGCTGATTTCAGTTTCTGCCTGATTTCAGTTTCTGCCTTTTTTTTACGAGATCCACACAGATGGAAGGCATGCTTCTTTTAGCCTCCTAAAAGTGAGGGTTTTGTGATGAGTCATAAGAGAGAGGCTTTTGGTGGGTCTTGTGGTGGGGAGCCATCACAAGCCTCTGTCTGATGACTCATCACAGGACCCTCACTTGATACACCTTCACCTGAAGTCCTTATAAACAGAAGCGCACTGACACAGACATCCCTTAAACTCCCCTGAAGATGTTACCTAGCTTGGTAATGAAACGTTTGGAAACCAACCCATAAGCTCAGAGAATGAACCTTCACCCTCATCCTACATCTGAGCTACAGATATTTGCCACTATTAGAGATAAATAACATTTCACAAATACTGTACTCTATAGTAAGTTATTTGACATTGTTATTCTGTGTTCAAGTCTCTACAATATGGTGTCATATCCTCTTTCTTCATGTTGCTGTATAAAGAATAAAGTGTCAGCCACATTTGAAGTAACCATCTTGACTGAAGCAGCATACCCAAATATAAAACACTCTGCTAGCATATTTCCTGTATATAAAACTCCTTTTTTAAAAAATCCTTATAAAACCTGCTGCACCAGACATTTCTCAGGTTAGATTCCTATTCTGAGAGATGCTCTTATGTACACACAAACTCCTTCCACCTGCACCTGTGAGAGAAGATGTCCATGTAGAAGAGCTGGGCTGAAGGACTACAGTGACGTGTCCCAGGAAGGAGGGAACACATTCCACAAAGGAAGGGAGACAAGAGGCAGCACATCCCGGAGCTGGATAGGAGACAGAAGGAGAGAATAAGAACAGCCACTCCCTAGAATCTCCCAGGTGATTGGGAGAAGTCAAGTTTTAGTCTGGCAAGATTCTATCTGCTATATCTAAGCAAATAAAAAACTGAACTCTGGCTGAATTATTCAATATTGTTCTTGGGCTTAGTCTGACACAAACCCTCTGAAGGCCCACCCAAGACACGACCACTTGCAAAGATGAAGTAGGATAGCCACTGTTCAGCCATTGTTAGAGGCAGAGGGAATCAAACCAGAGAGTATAATAATCATGGCATCACAGTCCAAGTCTTTTATACATGTATTGATACTCTACACAGATAATTGGGGAGGAGGGAACCTTGATCTTGCTGCTATGCCTGTCATACTGCCTATTTTGTGACCCCTGAGGATGCTACTGCTGTTGTCAAGGTTTTAGTTAAGTAATTTTACATTTTGGACTTAGTGATTTTCCTGCAGGGAGAAGCAATTTTCTCTGGATGTTTTTGATATTTTACATATAAACACCTGACATCTGAGGAACCGATGCTGATCTGTTTTAGATTGCTGTCCTAATCTGGATGATCATTTGGCTGCTGGAGCATTGGTCTTTTTTCTGTGGCAACCAAATAATGGCATGTCTCCTGGATAATCTGATAATCTGTCCTTTTTTAAATAGTTGTTTATCCACAAGATGAAAACTCCTCTCGGATTGTAAGGCCAATTGGTGGATGCTATAATCACATTTTAATGGATGAATGGATTGATTGCTGTTTGAGGGGATTTAATCACTGCCCTACTATTTAATTTGCTATTTGTTCTCCAAACTTGCATTTATTTCATCTTCATTTTCAACCATTTTAAACTTTATGTGGAAACTGCAAAATCATAAACCTCTAAAACAAAGCTACCCCTTTCCCTAGTATGTGAAATTGCCACCTAAACCTAATTAATGCCCCCATTTAACTGTAAGAACACTACAGTATTAGAAAACTGTTATGACACATAGCCAGTGCAGCGATAAAGAAAAATATTTAGTGACATTATCCTTTCATCACCCACAACTAGTGTCGGCAAAATGTTAATCCATTGAAGTAAACATATATTTATTTCACTGATACTAGCATAAATTTTCCTTAGTTTCTCCATCATTATCAAATAAGCTACAGAATCTGAATTGTTATTTCCATGCCAAAAATAGGACTGTAGCTCTATATAAGTGCTATAAATTCTATAAATATCATGGACCTGAGAAATTACTCTGATGTTTCTTAAGAATTTAATTTGAAACAGTATTAGTTGTGAAACTTGGGCCAAGACCAAAGAAGGGCATATGAGATAAATTCAGGTCGACAGCTAAACATTTGATGAAGTGAATTGCAATTTATAAAAGCTTATGTATTTTAATAAAATTCATTATTTTGAAAAGACGTACTAGACTCCTGATTTCTGAAATATCATTGATCATGCAAAGTTAAGTTATGAAGAGCTTCGTATAAAAGGACTTGTTGGAAATATCACAGAACATGATCTTTCATTTTCTTTGTCAGCTGCCAGATTGGCTATGCACAAACATATTTGTTTTTCTGAAGTATGAAAAGTCTCTTTGCTGGGATTAAATTAAATTCTAACATGAGTTTGAAAACATGTCATTAATTGTTTTGAATCAATCAGTTGATCCAAACTTGGTAGAAAATATTACATTAATTATAATTAATCATTCAGTCTTTGCCTGCCTCCAGAGTAACCAAGTGTGTGTGAGAGAACAAGCTGAAATTAAATTTAGGTGACTCACAGTTGCTGATTCTAAGAAATGGGCTTCAATATTCAGGTGTGAGACTTGTTCAAGATGATGCTCTATATTCCTTTAAGGTTTAAGGTCTAGGTCAGGGATGTCAAACTCGCAACATCACGTGATGTGTCGCGACGTATCGTGACTTTTTTGCCATTGCTGGCAATGGGATGGGCGCAGTTTTGCTATGATGCATCCGGCCCACAGGCCGGCAGTTTGACACCCCTGGTCTAGGTGATCTGCCAGGATCTAGCTTTGACACTAGACCAGTGGTTCTCAACCTTTTTAATGCTGCGACCCCCAACCGGTCGTAAGTCGAGGACTAAACTGGTCGTAAGTCAAGGACTAAACTGGTCGTAAGTTGAGGACTACCCAACCGGTCATAAGTCGAGGACTTTCCCTGCCCGGGAGCACCACGCATGCGTGGTTCCGCCCCCTGCGCCAGCCGAGGCGTAGCTGGCAAGCGGCAGAGACGGAGCAGGCCGACCACCAGCTGGCCCAGCTCAAGGGAGGTAAGGCACCTGCCGGAAAAGGGAAAAAAATGGCGGACAGCCTTGCTTGGCGACCCCCGTGAAATGGTCGATTGACCCCAAATGGAGTCGCGACCCATAGGTTGAGAACCGCTGCACTAGACAAACTATGTAATGTCTGTGATAGGGAGCTTTATCAGATTTGGCTCATAAACCAGAGCATCTTTATTTGGAGCAGAGAGAGTTGGCATTGGGTATGCACGCTTTGATAACGTCAAGGTTTGATTATTATAACTCATTCTTGGTGGAGTGTTCCTTAATGACAGCCCTGAGATTGTAGTTGACCCAGAGTATCATATCTGTTGCTGTTTGCTTTCTGAACCTCATTCAAAACTTACTTGGTACACAAACCTTATAAGGTTAAGATCAAGTAATTTACACAACTGGCTGGTCTGATATAATCCAGAGCAGATACAACAGGACACCCTTGCAGAGCCTAACAGAAATACTTCCAGTATTTGATCCAGCCCTAAGATTAAGGCAGGAGGCTTTGGTAACAGCTTTATCCCCCCACCCCCATAATATTGTAAATAGATAACCTGCATATTTGATCTGGCTGCTTTCCAGTGGTTAATGTATTTATGTTTAAATTGAATTGGGACTGGGCAGTCTTTGAAACAGTGGAGACCCTCAATTAGAGGATCATTAACTAGCAGCCCTTGAAGCAGAGGATAATGCCGGTTTTGAAAAGTACAATATATCCCATAGATCAGTGGTTCTCAACCTTTTTAATGCCGCGACCCCCAACCGGTCGTAAGTCGAGGACTAAACCGGTCGTAAGTCGAGGACTAAACTGGTCATAAGTTGAGGACTAAACTGGTCAAAAGTCGAGGACTACCCAACCGGTCGTAAGTCGAGGACTTTCCCTGCCCGGGAGTGCCGCGCATGCGTGGTTCCGCCCCCTGCGCCGGCCGAGGCGTAGCTGGCAAGCGGCAGAGATGGAGCAGGCCGACCACCAGCTGGCCCAGCCCAAGGGAGGTAAGGCACCCGCCGGAAAAGGGGAAAAAATGGCGGACAAAAAAAATGGCGGACAGCCTTGCTTGGCGACCCCCATGAAATGGTCGATCGACCCCAAATGGGGTCCCGACCCATAGGTTGAGAACTGCTGCCATAGATGAACTCTAAATAGCCAGGACAACACCATTAATGCTTGTCTAGGGCCTCTTCCCTGACACCTGCCCAAGTATTTAGTTCTTGGCAGCCTAATGACTACCAATTTAATCTCCATGTTTTTCCGCAGCCAGAAGACAATCATTGTGGAATAGGTTGATCAATTTGGGATACAGTATACTACATAAATGGCATGTGCATGTCTGGAACAGAGTAAGTCATGACTTCATACTTCTACTTGCTTGTTTATAATTCTGTTTCTGTCCTGCCTTTCTCCTCAAAGTTCAAGATGGGTCTAATGGCAATATCCCCAAACTTGACCCCCAGAAAAAAAATGCTATGAGGCAGCTTGGTTAGAGATTTGCTGTTTTATCAAAATCACTCAGAGGGTTTTGGAATTGAGCAAAGACTTGAACCTGAGATTCTTCAAGACTATTCAACACCATTATGTCTCTTAACTACTACATTGTAATTTCTCTTAAACAGCTTGATATCTCCCTATGTCCTCTAATTATTCTAATTATTATTCTAGGATCTCTTAAATGTCAAAGTTGTCTGTGAATTGAAAATTATGTCCCAGCAGTCTCCATAATTCATTGTCAAGGGATGCCCTTTCTCTCCTGGGCATGGCATGTTAGGTGACAAAATGCACTGGGACATAGAAAAGATAATCAAAAAACAGATCATGCCAAACCAATCTTATCTCATTCTTAAATAAAGTGACTAAATTAGTAGACCAGCGAAACGCAGGTTTCAGTAAGGCATTTGACAAAGTAGACCACAACCTACTCCTTGGTAAGCTAGGAAAAGGTGGAATAGACAACAACAACACCAAATGGATCTGTAGCTGGCTGGCAAATGATACTCAATGAGTAGTCCTCAATGGCACTACATCCACATGGAGAGAAATAACCAGTGGGATACCTCAAGGTTCTGTCTTAGGCTCTTCAATATCTTCATAAATGACTTAGATGAGGGAATTGAAGGGGAACTCATCAAATTTGCAGATGACACCAAACTGACATGAGTATCCAACACCCCAGAAGACAAACTCAGAATCCAAAAAGATCTTGACAAACTTGAACAATAGGCCCTATCCACCAAAATGAGTTTCAGTGTGGAGAAAAGCAAATTCTTACATTTAGGCAGAAAAAACCAAAGGTGCAAATACAGATTGGGCAAGACTTGGCTTAAAAACAGTAACTATGAGAGGGACCTTGGAGTCCTAGTGGATGATCATTTGACTATGAGCCAGCGGTGTGCAGCAGCAACCAAAAAAGCTAATACAATCCTGGGTTGTATAAACAGAGGCATAGAATCAAGATCACATGAAATATTAGTATTGCTTTATACAACCCTAGTAAGACAACACCTGGAATACTGCAGCCAATTTTGGTCACCATATCACAAAAAGGTTGTTGAGAGTCTGGAAAAAAATCAGAGAAGAGCAATTAAGATGATCAAAGGCGTGGAGACTAAAACATATGAAGAACGGCTATGGGACTTGAGTTTGGCTAGTCTAAAGAAAACAAGAAATAGGGGAGACATGATAGCAGTGTTGCAGTATCTGAGGGGCTGCCACAAGGCAGAGGGGGCCAGGTGGTTCACCAAAGCACCAGAGGGAAGGACGAGAAACAATGGTTGGAAACTGATCAAAGAGAGAAGCAACCTAGAATTAAGGAGAAACTTCCTGACAGTGAGGACAATCAACCAGTGGAACAGCTTACCTCCAGAAATCGTGGGTGCTCCACCACTGAAGATTTTTAAGAAGAGACTAGACATTCACCTGTCTGAGATGATATAGGTTCTCCTGCTTGAGCAAGAGGCTGGACTAGAAGACCTTCAAGGTCCCTTCCAGCTCTATTCTATTCTATAGTTGGCAGGGAGTAAATACCATACTTGGTAGAAATACCTGCAGGCAAGGAATAATTTCTTAGCTTATTAAGTCCAGCTTCAAGTCCAGTATGTTATCTGTCTTTGACTAAAGAAAAGTTGGTAGGGTAATCTGATGACTTTTCCAACCTGTTTGCTTTCTGCATTTAAAACCTAATAAGAGAAACACTCTTTTCTGTGCCCAAGAATTTCAAGTTCTTGACAGTTTTCAAGATACAGAAAATATTATCTACAAATCAATAGGAAAGATTCCCAGTATTTGTTCTGTCTGACAATTGGAACAGGTAATAGTGGTTCTGTACTCATTTATATTCTCTCAAAGTACCCAATACTGACAACTAATGATGAGTGTTATCAGAGATTTTCAGGAACTGGTCAATTGGAGAGGACAGTGACAACAATCAATAGTTTTCTATCACCGTCGCAGCACTATTCATAGAGCTTGTATAAAGAGGCTGTCAGCATTTCCATTTACACATTTCTTTGCAGTTGTTTCAAAGGCTGGAGATAGATGATAGTTTTTAACAGAGTTGAAGGTAATATGAGAGAGAAAGAATTGTCTCATGTTGTACAAACACTTTTCTGTTGTATTTCAGCATCTTCCCCCAAACAATTTTTAAGCTTTCTTACCTCTACAAGACTCACAAAATCTATGATCAGAATTGTTATAACTTGCCTACATTCATGCCATTATCAGGGCATAAATGTCAGCACCCTGACCAGCAGAATCTACTGTTGTACTACAGATGTAGAACAACACAATGTAATGGTGTGAACCAGACAGATTGGAGAGTGAATGGAGACATTATGACCAATGGCCCAATGTTTTAGACCATCTTTTTAGTACTATAAATATACCACCAGGCTCTTGCTTAAAAGAAAAGGTGTTTTGAATCAGATCCAAACCCATCTGAGCTAGCAAATCAATCTGCAAAACAAGGCAGCCTTTGAATGTGAGACTAGATTTGTGAGGTTTGAAATGTTGTAAGTGGTTTCTTAAGAGATAGAGAATCACTGTTAGATTCATTTTGCATGGATGTTGCTGTGAAATAACTGCAGGTTTCAGACAATTTAGCCTTTTTGATAGGGAGGAAGCTGACCTGGATTTTGGCGACATGTAAAAAAACACTTTTGTTCTATTTATCCGTCTAAAAATATAACAGACTTCTGTACAAGGCATGGCTCACAGTCCCTCATACCTTAGTCAGTTACCTAGTGGACCATTTCCCATGTGGACTGCAATGTGCTCTGCATGGTGCTGCCCTTGAAAAAGGTCTGGAGGTCTGGAGCACAATGGCACAGCTAGTTATGGGTACACTTTCAATACCTCTATATTACACCATCCCTGTATGAACTGCCCTAAATCCCAGTAGGCTTCTGGGTGCAATTTAAGGTGCTGGTTGTCACCCTTTATGGCATGGGAACTTGTTATTTGCACAACCATCTTTCTCTAATAGAGTAAGCATGCTCTGGATCCTGTTTATGAAAGAATATCACTTAGCAGGAACCAGAAAGATGACTTGTCTGTCATAGACACTGTCCTCTGCAACAGCAACCCCCCCCCAAATTTATTTGGCACCAACCCTGCTTACTTTTCATAAAGTATTAAAAACTTGGATATTCCTTTGGACCTGAGGTCAGGGTATATTATTATTATTATTATTATTATTATTATTATTATTATTATTATTATTATTATTATTATTATTATTATTATTATTATTATTATTATTATTATTATTGTTGTTGTTGTTGTTGTTGTTGTTGTTGTTTGTTTGTTTGTTTGTTTGTTTGTTGTTTGTTGTTTGTTGGAGTAGGTTATGAGTCTTGGACATGATTTACCGTATATTTACATTCTTTTCTGTGATTCTGTGTATTCTTTTGGGGTTTTTTAAATCCTATATTAGCCCCCTGGAGTCAGAGGTGGAAATTGAGTGGTCAAAAAACTTGATATAATTAATAAATACAAGAAACCAAAGCATCAATAATCTTGATGCAATGCAGGGAGACACAGCTAACAAGTTTGTTGAAAATTCTTCTGAATGATCAAAATGCTTAACTTTAACAGAATTTTCCAAGATTCTTGAAGCAATTACAAATGTCAGATTCCACAGCTACATAAACATTAAGGGATGCTAAAATAGTTCTGCATTATTGTCCTGGACCTTTTTTCAAACTTGTACTCTCTTTTGTATTTTATTGTATTGGAGTAGGCAGATTCTTAATTTGCGGATGTTTAAAATTTTGAGTTACAAAGATTTAGTATAATCTAGAAGCAAAGGATGAAGAAAAAAAACCCCAGTAATCAGAAATATTTGTTTGATTTATATCCTATCTTTTCTCCTTGCATTAGAGCAGGACATCTTGTACTCTGTTCTATTTTTGTTCCTACAACAACAACAACTCTCTGAGGTCAGTTGGGCTGAAAATGACTGGGCCAAACCTACTCTATGCATAACCGAAAGTAGACTTCAGTTTGGTTTCACCACTTTAGCCACCAAACCACACTTGCTCTTTATATAGGGGACAGTATCCATTCAGGCATTCTGGGAGGAAAAACAGAAAAATATTGGCTGTCCCAGCTCTTCTGTATGTTTTGATAGCCACACATATATTGGCTACTCTAGTCTTTAATTCAGAATGGAGAATGTATGTTGCTAGTTTACAATTCCATTGCTGATCACTGGCTAGGTATGCTGGGAATTAGAATTCAATAACATCTGGAGGCCATACACCTCCTATCACATCCTTAATATGAGGTGGAATACCAAGGAAAGAAGGAAAATTGAAACTGCCTTAGAACCAAGGCTTAATCCACAACATAATAACCACTTTTAAAATCCCATTATTCTAAGACACTGATATTGGAGTTGAAAATGCCATAGGCCATATCGTTAACACTCAGAAGCCAAATCCACCCCTTGCTCTGAAACACCTGCCCCCCCCCGACGTAAGGCAGTGAAAAATGTGATGTTTGTGATTGGATTCTGTATTTCCATTAAATACAGTGCTTCTGCTTCTTGGTTGTTTCCTCCCCCCGCCCCTTCAAAAGTGGCAATAGTAAAACTTGCCAGTTGAAATAGGATTGTGGTTTTTCTCCAAGGCAGGTTTTCTCTAGCTTTGCTGTCTCACAGGACATCCATCAAAAACGGCATAGTGGCCCAATTTGTCATTGCTGAATGTTAGAAGTTATGGAGTTTTTCCTGCCCATTTCTGTTTTACTTCCCTTTTCCAATAGTTGTGATTTATTTTAACATAATTTTGTAATTTAAAGAAGCCAAAAGCCTGAACAAATGTTACAGTTTCCTCTCATGTGTATGCTTAGTTATTTGGCATATTTTTAGTACTTTTTAAAATAGATAGACACATATAGCTGTGCCCTTTTCTCCAGCATTTGCTTTATTGCACCTGTCAGTCTTTTTCTGAGGACTTGGTTTTGAGGACTTTTTTGAGGACTTGGTTACAATATGAGATGTATGATTGACCAAAGGTAAGCTATGTTTTACATATTGTTTTACAAATCTGGCAAATTCCTATTAAGATGCATATACATAAAATGTTTTACATAGCTACTTTTAAACATATACCGAACTCAGTATATCTGCTGGTATCTTCCAATCAGGACTGCCTGTATAGATCTTAAATTCATGTTGGCATATTGCATTGTGAGTATTTTATACTTTCTCCAAAGAGCAGAACACTTTTTGGATATTAGAGTGGATTTTATACAATTACACTGCTAATCAAAATAGCATTATAGCAAAGGACTATCGAGAAAATAAAGAATAGAAGACTGTTCCCTCTTCCCTAGATTGCCATTGCACTGACATTTTCCATACTCATCACTGCTTTTAAAGAAATATGTGATGCCTCTCAATGCTGCTCCAGAAATTATGCATCCTATAACCTTTAGCATTATGACCATGTGTTTCCTTCAAAGTGTTTTTGAAATGTAGCCATCACAAGGAGATCTATGTGGAGAGTTGCCAGGAGATGAGTGCGATATGAACTTAATAAATTATTCTTATTCACCACAGAATCAATAGCATGCCTATTTTAGTTGCTACTACATTATATGGTTGTGTGGAGACACTTAGCATTAAAATGTAAACCTTCATAATGAAGGTAAAAGCAGAGCATTCTTAAACAAGATTCCAATTGATAATGATAAACCTGCATCTAAAATGTACCATTTTAGCTTTGATCAGACTTACTTGATCTTAAAAATCAACACCTGCATAGGACACTAGATTTCAGGAAGAACAGTTTTTTTTCTACAGGCATTTCTTTATTATTTGGAGAAATATTTAGCCATATCAGCCTACAATCTGAAATGATACAGTTATAAAACAAGTGGTTGACTATCTTGAGAAGAACAAGGCTTTAGAGTGATAGATGAAAGGAATACAAGTGATTTTGGCATGCCAATAAAATAAGAATCTTTTTTTTAACTTTTCATCAATTTTAAGTAGAAAATGTTTCGAGGAGTTGGTAGATTGGAAAATATTTTCAGATACCAGAATGGTATATTTGTTAATATCTCAATCATTCATGTTAAGGTGTTATACTGTAGTACCAATATTTCATTAAGTATCCATAATACTGATAATAATAATCATAATATTCATACTAGAAACTTTCTAATAAAACAATGCATAGATAACTGCTGTATGCCTTAGAATATGAAATGTGAAAACATGCATCTAACTTAAAAGCATTTAAATAAAATGTATGAAATATATTGCTCTTTAAGTTCATATGTACTTAATCTGATATTAGTATGAATCAATGCCTGAACATTATTTTCTGTGGAATTGGTCAAGAAAAAAAAAGATATGAGTCAGATCACAAGCTGCTCTTACCTCTTTCCAAATACTTTTAATAAAACTGGTAGAAAATGTAAAATATTAGTTGATTATAATTAATTTTGTCATTCTACAATTAGTGAGTTTAAATAGCTATATTAACACAGCGTATAAACTAATAAGATTTGACAATCCATGTGTGATTTAGATTTACCGGGCAGAATAACATAAGAAGATAAATAATTTATAATTTATTGGAAACTGGAAATTCTGATACCTTTACCTGGCTTAAGTGAAAGAGATATTGCAGTAGAAGTAGCATTTAAAAGATACTTGGCAGTGGTACAGAGAAATCTGTGTGTGTTCCTGTTCCTTCTCTGAAGAATGTGATATGAAAAGTTCCCTTTGCTTGAATCGTAGAAGCAGATGGAGCCCACAGATAGTCAAATAATATCTGCTATTACCCCAGAGAAGAGATGGGATCACTTGTGTCATCTCTCTCTGTCTCTTTCTCTCTCTCCCCCCTCATTTTTTTTATTTAAGATGCTTGTATATACATAAGAACTTGCAACTCTGTAGTTCTACATTTACTTTTTTCTGCCTGTTTTGTACTACTGTACTACTGCCTGAGAAGAAGGCATTTTATTAAATATTAATCAGAATAGAGCTTGAAGGGACCTTAGAGGTCTTCTAGTTCAACCCCTGCTCAAGCAGAAGACCCTATACCATTCCAGACAAGTGGATGTCCAGTCTCTTCTTAAAAACCCCAAGTGATGAAGCACCCACAACTTCCAATGGCAAACTGTTCCACTGGTTAATTGTCTGCACTGTTAGGAAGTTTCTCCTGAATTCCAAGTTGCTTCTCTCCTTGATTAGTTTCTATCCATTGCTTCTTGTCTTGCCTTCTGGTACTTTGGAAAATAAGCTGACCCCCTCTTCTTTGTGGCAGCCTCTCAAATACTGGAATATGCCTATCATGTCACCCCTAGCCCTTCTTTTCTCTAGACTAGCCATACCCAATTCCTGCAACCGTTCTTCATGTTTTAGTCTCCAGGTCTTTAATCATCTCAGTTGCTCTTTGCACTTTTACCAAAATCTCAACATCTTTTTTGTAATGTGGTGACCAAAACTGGATGGAGTACTCCAGGTGTGGTCTTACTATATTGTCAGACTGCTGACAATTGGGCAGATAAATATAAGAATCAACTTTAAGATGATTGGAAAATTCCAACATTCATATTTCTAGAACTCTAAAAATTCTTTTTGAAGGTGCCTGGAGCTCCATGTCTTGGGAGTTCTGATCCAAAAAGGACACCGCAGAATTTCTCTACTGGCAAGAAATAGAAGATCATTACTTCTCAGTCCAGAATCAGTGATTGCAGAATTAGTTGATTGCAGTATTCACTAGAGTTTCAAACTTGATTCTGAGTTATTATTACAATGTTTGCTTGGTTATCTATACTTCTGTGCCCTGTCTCATTCCAATTTGTACATGCATACAATTTATACATTCGTAATGCTTCCTTTAACTTGCAAATCAGGTCTCATATTGCAAAGTATATTTGAGTTAAAGAACTGCTGCTGAACTCTGAGACTGGTGTTGGAATGAAATGTTGAAATAATACCTTTAAAGACAGCTTAGTTTCACAAGGAAGAGACATTTAGAAAAGGCATATTTTTGCTGATGCTTCCATTAGGGCCATAGGAAATATAAGTGAGAAACTTTATTTGAATTTTATTGTAGGGAAATGATAACCCAAATGGTCGACACCTCCTTTTCTATTGTGCTATTTTTTTTTCTTCATTTCATATATCAGATGTATTGGAGCAGCCCATTTTTCTAAAACTGTTTATCCAGATAAATATCATGCTGCGGTCTTAAAGGCCATATTACCGTTACTGAAGTCAAAAGAGAATAATTTCTTAGACTAGGTTCATGATAACCCTGCTATCCACAGAAATAAGTAGTTGACTGTTTTTGTGATTTAAGGACACTTGACAGAAACTCTTATAGAAAACTACAAGGAAATTGTGTATTTAGGCAATCTTACTTGATATTATCCCTTGTTTTGCCTCTGTTGGGGAAAATGCCATTTTTATATTAAGCTTCCAAAATGTCAACAACTAACAGCCTCCCTTTAGGAAAAGAGGACAGTTAGTAGGTCTTGCATTAAGGCTGAATTTAGTCCTTTCTAATGGCAGTAGAAAAATAATGTTTAAGGCATTATAGTAGGGTAGGAGACGATTCAGGTGCAGACTCCTGTGAAGAATCACTGTTAGGGAAAATCTTTGTAGCAGAGAGAATTAACTTTGTACAATGTGAAAAGAGGTAATCAGCTTGGCACAAAATCTATAGGTCTTCACATTTTATTTGATGCCAATCTTTTCCATCAGCGTAGTCAGCTCATCAGCATCTTTCCAAAATCAAGATTGGATACAGAATTTTTACCTTGTTAACTGGATTGTCCTGACAGCTCAGAATGCTTCTGTTAGGCTGAGAAGTAACATCTGTTGAATCTTCCTTTCTTTTAAATCTCCACCTCCACCTCACCACCAATTCTTCCAGTCAACAGAGACCTCAATTCTTAATGCAAGTATTCTAGATGTGAGGACTTGCAGGGAAAGAAGATAATTTGCCACATCCATCCCAAAAAACCTCAGTTGGTTATCATTATTAGACAGAATAGATTATACACTGAAGAGAGTTATTCTGTAAATGTAAAAGACAATCAATCAAATAAATAAATGGTAGGTTATGAGGACCTTAAACAGTAACAGTAATAGAGTTTGAAGGGACCTTGGAGGTCATCTAGTCCAACCTATACTGTTTCAAACAAAGTTTCTTCTCACTTATATTTCCCATGGCCCTAATGGAAGCATCAGCACCAGTCTCTTCTTAAAAGCCTCCAGTGATGGAGCACCCACAATTTCCGAAAGCAATTTGTTCTGCTGGTTAATTGTTTTCACTATTAGTAATTTTCTCCTTAGCTCTAGGTTGCTTCTGTCCTTGGTTAGTTTCCATCCAATGTTTCCTGTCCTGCCTACAGGTGCTTTGGTAAATAAATTGGCCCCCTCTTCCTTGTGCAGCCCTTCAAGTATTGGAAGACTGCTATCTTGTCACCCCAGTCTTTCTTTTCACTAGACTTTTACTTTTATTAGATGTTTACTTTTTACATTACTTTTCATAACAATATACTTTTCTCCTTTTGCAGGGATGGAAGAAAATAGACACTGTTGTGTGGATGATTCCCTAATGCCAGAATTGAGGACTTTTAATTTATTTAGCATGATTGTATGCTGTTAAAACCAAAGACAAGAAAATGCCTGATTTGCCATTGGAAAGGGTACTATGTAATGGTTTCTTTTGGTAAGTGTACTTCCTTAATACATTCCTGAGCTTAACATTAACCAGAAAATCTTAAAGCAAGCAATTCCATCTCATGGGCTTGGTCTATTATGGGACATCTTGTAATCATAGTACTTTTTTATGAGAATGATGTCTAGCCGATCTTTATTCAATATTCTGTTTCTGTGTGTAGTAAAATCATTTTAGCATCTAATACATTGTTATTATCGGAAGGAGCTTAAATGATTGATCAATGTATTTCTGCAATTAATTTGCTGTTCTAGATCTTCTTTTATTGACCCTCTTTCCTCCTTTCTGTTCATTATTTTCAGAGTGTAGCATTAGATCTGAGCTATGAAAAGGTAAAGTTCCTCTGAGTCATGATCAGCCCTTGGTTACTTCATGGACACATTATGCAGTTTCAGACAAGACCATCCAGGTCATGCCACCTGCTGGGACTTGAGATATGAACATGATTGCAAATGTTGCAAAGGTTGCCCCATTTTTTGTTCCATATCAAGGGGTATTAAGATATGCATGTTTTGGATTTGCACTGATATTTATCTGTTTTCTTCTACATCAATGGACTATTAAAATAAAGTTTCTTATAGAATTCCTACGTCAGATTTCGTCCATTATTATGGAGCTAAAATCTAGTCTTGGTACCAATGAGATTAGAACAACTAAAATTAGAGCAACTTAATTTTATCAGGATTAAATGATATCTGTTTGATTTATGAAGTCTAGTTTAAGTAGGGATAAGTTTGTTTTGTTTAAAAGAATGTGACTTATTTGACACTTTTCAATGTACATTCCAAGTTGGAGCGTTCAGATAATAAATTTACAGAGCATAAAATTCATTTTTGAATAGAGGACAAAATAAAGAAGTTGAACAAGGGAGCTCCATAAATTCAGCAACCTGATACCACAGAGGCCAATTGGATGCCAGGATATATAGGGGGGGAAAATCCCTCTATTGCTGCTGTTCTCTAACAAATGGATTTTTATGGCTCTGTTTATGTAACTGTAGGTTCTAAATAGTTATGGTATCTAATTGCCAATTGTAAATTTTGGCATAGATACATGACTGCTATATTTGGGCCACGTGAAACTTCCAATTAGTCTGAGAATATACTGCCAACCTTCAGGGGCAACATGGCCAAGGTTTTGGCAGATGTAATCCTCTCTTTCAGGAGGGCCTAGGGGATATGATTTAAAAAATTTAAGACAGTAGTTGTGACAGTGCAATTGAAGCTTCACCTGTTTTTTTTTAAATATGTGTTGCATGTAGAAAACTGACAGAGATTCAGTCACACTGTGGACAGTCTTACCTCCATCAGAATCAATAGGACGCATAGGAGCAGAAGGCATTTAAAAAGCGAACTGTTTTTATTGCCTCCTTAAAATATCTGCTCGGAGCTCACCAAAACTACTGTTTTTCAGAATAATTGCAGATCATTTTTTAATTATTTGGAACGGGGGTTTTGAGGGTAGAAAGGGGGATAAGAGGATTTTAGGAGGCAAACTCTCCATTCCTGTCTTTAGCACACATCCAGACCTAATACTCTGAAAAAACTTGACAGTTTAGGAGTGGGAACAGGAATGATTTGCCTCCAGAGATAACATCCTCCTCTTAAAAGCAGGAGAAAGACCTGGAAAACATTGGCCAACCTCATCCTGATGATGTCATTTCTTCACTGGGTTCCTACTATGGTCCTCTGAAGGATCAGGAGGCCAAATTGGATGTTGATCACCTCCATTTTATTGAGTCTACTTGATACATCCAAGTGGAGGCACCCACAATTTCCTTTTCATTAGTTGCACTGTGTCAAAATATATGACTACTTTTTTCTATTTTTCTTGAATGTATATCCAATATCATTGGATGAACCAAAACCTCATGTAACAACAAACAGATAAAAATATATTTCAGCCTCACACAGAAGCATATAACACTTCACCAGGTCCTTCTTTAGTAGTTTTCTAAAATAGTCACAACTGGCAGAACCTTGTTGACTTTAACCTATCTTAGAAAAGTAGCGTGTACCTTTGGATCTAGAAAAGTACTTGAAATCTCAGATCTCTAGGATAGACATCCCTCCAAAAGCAAGAGCCAATCACTTTCATTTATTGTTACCTAGACTATACATGTCAAACTTGCAATGTCATGTGACGTTGTGCAACATATCAGAACTTTCCCCCCATTGCCGGCAATGGGGTGGGCGTGGTTTTGTGATGACACGTCCTGCCCGCTGGCCGGCAGTTTGACACCCCTGATCTAGACAGATCCAGGAAGCCTATCTTTTTTAAAAACAGCACTAATCACCAAAGAAATCAGGAGTAAATCAATAAATCGGAAATCAGTTCATTTCTACTGTGAAAACTGCACATTGTTATTGTGGGATGACAATTATTCTGCACTCACACTGTCAAACCAGCTTGAAGGATTCAACTTGCTAGGTTTACTTAACTATAATGTTTTTTTAAGAACAGGGCTGCTCCCATTCCAGTCCCTTAACATCTGGGACTCCAGCTGTGAGGCTTTCAACTTGTTCCCTACTCTCCTGTACTGGTGCTACTGAATCTGGATTGTCTTTGTGACAGGATGACAGCAATCAAGCCTGTTTACAGTTCATTTGTTCTGATGATCAGGACATAGACAAAAAGGCTAGGAAAATAGTTTGTCTTCATTTTGTTAAATAAATTAAAAATAATAATAAAGGAATTGCGTCCAAATTCCTTAAGAGCTAGCATTTCCCCTTTGAGGAGCTCAGTAGCAGTTATCTTCCCTAAGATTCAATGTTTTAACATATAACTTGCCTTTGTGTGTCCTTGTATTGTGTTGCTGCCGAGTTGCTAATTATGTTTTAGCCACTCAGTTAGCAGAATGTAGCCTGACCTGTTCTTGAATCTGTTCTACTTGAATCAAACATGTCATGTTCAATAACTGAAATGTTAAGGCACTGAAATGTGACAGAGGGACCAAGACAATAAAATTTGTTAGTGGGGCCATTATGATTATAATCTGATCGTTCTCTATTAAAGACTTTTATTACTTTTCTATTAAAGACTGACTTTTCTAACAAGTGCAATGAGACAGATACAAGCTTTATACTTGAATTCTTGATAGATGCACGCAGGGGTGTCAAACTGCCGACCCGCGGGCCAGATGCGTCACACCAAAACCACACCCACCCCATTGCCGGCAATGGGAAAAAAGTCGCGATATGTCGTGACATGTCACGTGACGTCGCGAGTTTGACACCCGTGCACTATAGCATCACAATAAACTTACTCAGCATTGGCAACTGGAAAAGGAAAATAGTACTGGAGAATTTTTTTTAAAAAAAAGGATAATTAGAAAGAAATGTAAGATCAAAAATAAAATAGAATTATAACCTTAATAAGGATTATATAATTACATATAAAGATTTTGCAGAACATCTGTCAGTCAAAACTCCTTGGATTCATTTCCAGCTATATGAACAGCTACTGTGGAGGTGCCCAGGGTGTAACCCAACCATTTTAACTGTGAGAGGTTGGCAACTGTTGGACCTGAGAAAGAGATTGGCCGTGAGCTCAGGTACCTGCTTATTAGACCATGCCCCTCCTGGCTAGTGAAGGCTTCCTGGGAGGCAATGTGTAGTTGCGTTTTTGCAGTGGTAAACCATATTGGATAATTTTAATCTAGTATAGAACTTCCTTTTTAGGGAAGGTTATTGAGAAGGTGGTCACACAGCAGCTTCAAAGTGTTCTTTTTCAAGGTTGCAAGTGCACACACACACAGACACAGTCCTCAGAAGTTGAAGCAGATAACAGCAGACAGGAATGTAATTCAAATGCCTAGCAGAGAGTGCTTGTCTGAAAAATGTCAACACAGTCCAAGGAGCAATAGCGTACTACAAATATGTTCCCAGTGTCACAGAAAGCCAAATCAGGTATTCAGCTAGTCCAAGAGTCAAAGGAGCAAGAATCACAAAAATGGACTCCAAACAATTTTTCCAACAAAGACTGCCAGCAAAGCAGCTACCTAAATCTGTCTGCCTATAAATGGCTATAATCACTCAGGCCCCATCCTTTGCCTGGTGAGCAGCCTCATTGAGGAGTGTTGCTCTACTCATCTTTGTATGCACCTAGCCCTGGAGCTTGGGGTTTATGCCTCATCATCTGATTGCTCCAGCTGAACAGGAGATGTCTCTTTGACCTCAATTGAATCCTGGCTTACTTGAGTCTTGAAGCTGACAATCCTGAAGCTCAGTTGGAACAACATCTTCAGATTCAAGGACAGAGTAAGATTCTGAATTGTGGCTCATAACACAGAGGATCCTGAATGAAATGGATTGTTTGTATGCCCTTCAGTAAGATTTCAGTTAGGTATGGGACAGCATTGGTTGCATTCTAGATGACTTCTGGCTGAAGTGGGATGGGAGTAGTGCATCCATTCTTGCTCTATTTGTCCTCAAAGGTGCCTTCAATACCATCATATTCTTTAGACCAGAGATAGGGAACCATTGACTGGTTCAGGAATTCTGGGAGTTGAAGTCCACAAGTCATATAAGGACCATTGTTCCCCACCCTTGTTCTAGACCAATAACAAGGGGTAGGATTGGGCAGATCTATGTTATGCTGGTTCTCGTTCCTTCATGGACAGTTCCAGTCAGTGTTGAAATATTCTACCAAGTTCAGATTGGTCTCATCCTTGCTGACCTTTCAGGTCCTATAAAATGGATAGAGAGCCTGTAAAGTAGCAGTATTACTAATAAAACTGAATGCACTTTCCCACCAATCATGTATGATTTTTGCTGTTATATTTTTGGATATTTGGTTGTATTGCTTTTTGTGTTTCTTTAACTTTGTTTAACATTAAGAATCATGTATGTGAGATGGAAATTATATAAATTTAAGAAATGAACGAAAGGCTTGAATAATGCCAAATAAACATCCTCTTACATCTATGATTTTAATAGCAATAGCACTTTGACTTACAGAATATACCTCCCCAAAGCACTTTATAGCACTCTCTGGGCAGTTTATAATGTCAGCATATTGCTCCCAACAATTTGGATCCTCATTTTACCAACATCGGAAGGATGGAAGGCTGAGTCAATCTTAAGCCCGTGAGAATCAAACTCCTGACAGTGGGCAGAGTTAGCCTACAATAATGCATTCTAACCACTGCACCACCAGGTCCCTTTTAAGTAGTTGACTTACTCAACTGTATGTGCAAATCAGAACTAATACTCTATTGAACAGCTGTGTCATCTATTCTAGAGCGTCCTCTGTTACTTCTACAAAACCAGAAATTATGAAAAAAGAAAAGAAATCATTGGTCAGTCAGCCCACTGAAGCAGGCTTGTCTTATTGTAGAAACTTGTCTGACTGACCTTCCATTTGAGTCAGAACTAGTCACCCTTGTGGTAACAGGGGAACCCCCTTTTTATTATCAATGGATTTAATGAACCCCTTAATAATGTCACTGAGGCAGGGCCAAGATTTCCAGATTATTTTTTGCTTTTATTTTTAGCATTGTCCTTCTCAAACATTGTACAATGAATTATCTATGGTCAATCCTTTATCTATGCTAAATTTTCATCTTATGTCCTACTCAAAATTGATGGAAAAATACTGTTGTTTGGCAATATGTCACTATATTTGAGCAGTGACCATAGATAAAGGATTTGTACCTTCCCATTCTATAGAGGACCAGCAGGGACAGTTCTTCTGCTTTAGGGAGATAGTTTTTAAAGCAGTGCTACAGTTGGGTAACCCCCTTTTTCATCAGATTGCTGTTTTAATGCCACATAGTAATTAATGCAACACCATCCTCTTCATGTTTAGAATGGCTATACATAATTGAATTTTCCCAATGTTTTAAAATCTCACTATTATATAAGAGAGAACAATATTTTCCAACCTTTTTTTTCTTGCATGGACATCTTGAGAATTTCTTCATATGTTTTGACATACAGAATGCTTTCTCACAAATCTACCCACCTGGATAATAATAGAAAAATCACATTATGAAAGGTTTTGCCAGTCCAGACAGCAATTAATTTAACAAGTGGACTCTGAGGACTCATTTGTAAAAAAAAAAAAAAAAAAAAAAAAAAAAAAAAAAAAAAAAAAAAAAAAAAAAAAAAAAAAAAAAAAAAAAAAAAAAAAAAAAAAAAAAAAAAAAAAAAAAAAAAAAAAAAAAAAAAAAAAAAGGAAAAAAAAAGCCTAACAATATCTAATTAATTTCATGGATGCAAATATTGTGTTTTGTGGGCAGACTTTATTACTATTTTACAGATTTTATTATAGTCCACAAACTGAGGGAAGGAAGGATCAATGAAAGAGGAAAACAGTTTAGAAAAATAAGACACTATAGAGGTGAGAGAAAAGCATTAAAGGGCAATATAAACAGCAAACAGCATGAAAAGCAACCAGGTTGAATAAAGGGCAGTTAAGTGAAAAGTCAGACGTCCTACAGAAGCTCCCAGATTTAAGTAGGACAGCTAGAAAAAACATTTTCTGTATTAGAATAGAATAGAATAACGGAGTTGGAAGGCATCTTGGAGGTCATCTAGTCCAACCCCCAGCTCAGGCAGTAAACCCTATACCATTTCAGACAAACGGTTGTCCAGTCTCTTCTTAAAAACTTCCAGTGTTGGAGCAGGTTGTTCCACTGATTAATTATTCTAACTGTCAGGAAATTTCTCCTTAGTTCCAGGTTGCTTCTCTCCTTGATTAGTTTCCATCCGTTGCTTCTTGTCCTGCCTTCAGGCGCTTTGGAGAATAGCTTGACCCCCTCTTCTTTGTGGCAGCCCCTGAGATATTGGAACCCTGCTATCATGTCCCCCCTCATCCTTCTCTTCGTTAAACTAGACATACCCAATTCCAACAACCGTTCCTTATATGTTTTAGCCTGTTTATTCTTCAATTACTTCTACCAGAATGAGCAAAGTCAGCTTCAGAGCAGATTCATGCTACTTTAGAGGGATTAGGAATTTAAAAAAATGGTATGGAAGTAATCCCAAATTCATCTTCACATACTTTCCCCTTCTATTATGAGGAACATATCCAGGAAAATAGGGAGCCTATTTGGAGCAATTGTTAAGGCACCAGACTAGAAACCAGGAGACTATGACATCTATTCTGGAAGCCAGCTAGGTAGCTATGTGCCAGTTATTCTCTTTGGACCCTAGGAAGGAGATGATGAATTATAGAGTTCTTTTTCATAGTTTACCTTTTGCATGAGATATTTAGCACATCAAACAAACAAACCAAAACTATTATGCTGAAGAAGAGTCATGCCATGTGCCATTTCCTTCTTCCCAGCTCAGTTACTTGGGACCAAAGAACCAGGGAGATATTGAGAAATTATGCTCTTATTTGCAATCAGTATAAAAAGTGCTGAACTGAGTGTATTGAGATCATTCATTCTATTAGTGAGATGGCAATTTCACCAAGTCAGAAGTGATAAAATGGAATAACTAAGAGAAAAGAGTCTTCTCCCCCTCTTTTATTCTGCCTTTGCATAAATCTGTTCCTTCTCCCAGTAGCCTTGCCTTGTGGGGTTTTTTTCCGCTCCATACCTACCATTATTCCTCTTGTTTCAATAACTGTGAAACATGCTCTTCTAATTGCAAAATTCACAGCAGGTAAGCTGCAGTTTCATCCATGTTGCAGATCATAAATGTGTGTCCCTCTGTTTCTTCCCTAGAAAAGCTGGCATTTGCTGAATTTGTAATTAGTTGTCAATGATACATAGAACACTATAGTCTTTATTAAACTCCAACGCCCTTCGGGGTCATGTACTGTCTCTCCAATACATTTCTGGTTGTGCCTTCCAGCTGGAAAATACATGCTAGATAAGTTCTAATAATACAGAGGACTTTGAACTGGACCTAAAATGCTGAGCTTTTTTGATATAAAAAAATTTATGTAACAAATTATTTGTTTGCCCAGGATGATATGGTTGTTTAATATAACAATGAATGCTGAAGGGTGTAGAAGACATAAATTTTTCCTATAAAGAAACATAGAAAAAAGTTCATGAAAGTTAGCACAACTCTCAGCAAAACAATAAAACTGTCAGTTCTAACAGCCATATATGTATGTTTGAGAAAGAGAAAGACAAAGAGAGAAGGGGTGTTTTCCTTTTGTCTTTGACTTAACTATGAATGCAGAATTCGAAACGTCTGTAGTGCTTGAATTTGTTTTGGGGAGAACGTGAGTCCAATTTTTATAATAGCTATCATTCCCCATCTTGAATAATGAACATTTTCTAAATCAAACTTTTTTGTGCCTTATAAACTCTCTCTCTCTCTCTCTCTCTCTCTCTCTCTCTCTCTCTCTCTCTCTCTCTCTCTCTCTCTCTCTCTCACACACACACACACACACAACTATCTCTATCATCTATTGATATTTTGGATTTTTGAAAATACAGATCATTTTATTATACCATAACAAATAAGCATGTGTGTATTTGAAGATTAAAAACCATAACCAAATCCCAGTTTATTGCCAGTGTGAGGCTTGAATGTTTATTATGTTTCTGAAATTAGCATTTCATCTACCGGTAATTTAAATGTTGTAAGCCATACTGGGGCTTTGACAAGAATATTCTGATGTTAGGGCATTTTGTTGAATTTAAAGCCCTGCTGGTGCCAGATCATGTGGTCTTTAAATTTTTTTAAAAATGCCAGTAAAAGAGTTGTTGTCATCCTAAAGTAGAAATCTAAATAATTTTGGTGTTAAGTATTTAGTAAGGAACAATATATTCAACAAGTACTATGCATAGAAGAAAATTGCTTACTTTAGAGTCTCTCTGAAAGTAAATTTAGCCCAGGAGTTAGGCAACCTTGGCTCTTTTATGACTCATGGACTTCAACTCCCAGAATTCCTGAGCCAGCATGGCTGGCTCAGGAATTCTGGGAGTTGAAGTCCTCGAGTCATAAAAGAGCCAAGGTTGCCTACCCCTGGTCTAGCCTATTAAAGCAAAAAGCTAACCTTCTTAGGTGCAACCTGATGTATTTTCTCATCCATGGCTAAGTTTTGATATAATGTAATTACAAGCTATCACATCATTTTTTTAATCATTTTGAATTACTTTTAACTCCTGTGACTGCTTACAGAATTCCTTCAGGTTTTCTTGACAGCATTTTTGGAAGTGATTTGCTACTGCTTTCTTCATAGGGTTGGGACAGAGGGACTGGCTCAGAATCACTAATTTGACTTCATGCCTAAGGCAGATCTAGAATTCCCAGTCTCTAACCTGGTGCTTTAGCCAGTGCACCTTTTTTTTTAAAGCCTCAAGAGAGAATCATCCTATGCATATTTCAACTGAAACCATGTGGAAGGATGAATGTCATCAGACAAAAAAACCAAAACAAAACACAATTGCATGCAAAAGCCAAGGTCAAAGTTTTTTCTTGAGTGGTCTGTTAGGTGTACAGCTCAGGAAGGTAGGCAATTACAAAGTAAAGGGGGGAAAGGCTTAGAATCACTTGGTATGTAGCCTTTGTAGGAATAAATATAAAAAGAAGCCAAAGCATAGCTTTGGGGTGGGGTAGTCTAGGTTTGTCAAAAGATGCTGTTGGACTGAGAGGCAACCACATACAATAGGATGTGGGTCAGAGGAAGCAGTGACTGAAAGAGTCAGGAACCAGAGGATCCATGGCCAGAGAGAGGAAGAAGTTGGGAAGAGGCCAGGGCAGCTGATGGTCAAGGAGAAATCTAAAGGGATGGCGAAAAGGAGAGCATAGCCCTGGAGCATTGACAGTAGCAAACAAACTTCACTTGCTTCAGGTGCTGGAAAACTGGACCAGAATAGGTTAAGAAGGAGAGGAAATCATAAACTCCTATATAGTAATAGCAGTTGAGCCAGGAAATGTTATTGGCATTCCTGAGTATATTTGTGTGATAAATAAATGAAGGAGGAAAGAAAAAAGTAACCAGCAAGCATTCTGAATCATAAAATAAAAGGTAAGAGCAGAGCTTGGAATCATTTAGTTAATGTTCTGTTAGTTCAGTGGTTCTCAACCTTTTTAATGCCGCGACCCCCAACCGGTCATAAGTCGAGGACTAAACCGGTCGTAAGTCGAGGACTAAACCGGTCGTAAGTCAAGGACTAAACCGGTCGTAAGTCGAGGACTACCCAACCGGTCGTAAGTCGAGGACTTTCCCTGCCCGGAGCACCACGCATGCGTGGTTCTGCCCCCTGTACCGGCTGAGGCGTAGCAAGCGGCAGAGACGGAGCAGGCCGACCACCAGCTGGCCCAGCCCAAGGGAGGTAAGGCACCTGCCGGAAAAGGGGAAAAAAATGGCGGACAGCCTTGCTTGGCGACCCCCGTGAAATGGTCGATCGACCCCAAATGGGGTCGCGACCCATAGGTTGAGAACCGCTGTGTTAGTTTATCTTCAGTAAATTCTGTGAGTTTGCCTTAAATGTTGCACTGGCATTTTTATCAGAAATTAATAACAGGGGAACTTTCTTCTTGGAAGACAGTTTTGTAAGACATTACATCACAGACATTACATCACAGTTTCTAAGTGAGACATTAAAAGTCTTCCACATCTTCCAAGGATAACATGAATGATTGAATTAGCTTTTTTTCTGGTATTAGAAGAGAGAAATACTGTCGATAGGAAAACAAAGAAGGGTCTTGTGGCACTTAAAAGAGCCAGAGCAGTATTATGGCTGAAGGTCTGAAGGACTGGAGCCATCAGAAATGGGTTATTCTTTAATCTGCACAGCTCCTTTTTTCCTCAGCTGCACCTCTTGACATTATTATTAATTCCAATGTAGGGCTTATTTTGTTCTTAATTTTCACTTGTATTACTGATTAGCAGATGGAATTGCCTCCATTTGGCTATTTAGATACGATTTCTGGCTATGAATAATCGTCCCCAAATATCTGAAGGGCATCAAATTAGGGAAGGCTGGAATGAAAGAAAATATAAATAAAGTCTTTTAGCACAAGTTCAAAGTAGTACAGCTTCAAAGAGTTACTGAAAACTACTAAGGGCAGAAACTGGTTGGAAAATCAGTTAGCAGATACCCAAGTTGGCAAATCACTTGTTTTTTTGTCTTCTTTGTCATTTTCAAAGTCTATTTCTCTGGCACTTTATTGCAATACATGAAAGGTTTATAACTTAAAATGGTGCTGTAGCCTTAAGCAAGCATGTGTGTTTTATGATATAAATGGAGACATCAGTCTTAAACTGCAGAAGTGATTCTCAGCTGTTATAAAATTCTCACTATGGCATAATGGAATGTATACAGTGCATTTAGTTAATATTGAGACATATGTTTTATCATGTGTCTCAGACCCTAATGTAGCAATGTACTGTAGTAACTGCTACTGATGTTACAGAACATCATAGCAGAAACCTTTCAGGCTTCAGTTCACTGTGACTTACTAGGAGAATAATTATTATCAGCAGTGATTGAAAAACAAGACATTTAAAGTGTGGAACACCTTCTTGAGGTGTACTTTCCCCTGTGTTGGGATTCAAACATTGGAACAATCTGTGTGGATGCCGCTTCCGGAAGTCCATTCGGGGCCTGGGCATCAAAAAAATTAGCTACCAGTTCTGCCAAAGTGGTGCGAACTGGCTGAATCCCACCACTGATTTTCTCACTAGCAACTTCTGAAGACATCCATTGCTGAACCCAAATTACAGTAATAAGGACAGGCTTTATGTGACTTCATGGCTGATGCTATGAAAACAGTGAATGTCACTAATGGGGGAAAGAAACAAGCTCATCAAACATTCCCATTTTTCCCCTGCTTACCTGTGACAGCCCTTATTCTCTGAGCCATTATCAGAAAACATGTATGTAACCTCACTTTTCTATAGATCTTCAAATGAATGATATCTTCAGTTGGGATTAGCCAGGTGATGCAAGTAATGCAGCCACTTCTAAGGAGTTGGTTAGCAATTGTTGGCTGGCACACTTGCTATAACCTTCTGAGCTTATTTATTTACTCAATTTCTATAGCCACCCATCAACTGGCTTGATTTGGGGTCCAGCCATGCATATGGTCGGTCTCTCGTGCCTGGATCCCAGGAAAGGAAGGGATCTGGTCTGGGAATGAAGATCTGGAGTTCTACCCCAGCCAGACTTATGCAGCAGAACCTCAGAGCACATTTCAGGAGTCTCCACGGTGTCAAAGCATGCTGGGGTGTGTTATAGACATTTACTGTTGGTGAAAGCTATGCTTTGAGAAATATAGCCTGCTTTCTGCATAGATTTCTATTTTCCCTTTTAAGAAATTGCAACCAAGATCAGAATAATGTAATGTAATCGGATATCTGGTACCATGAGAATATTTTGTGCTTTTCTGAGACTTTTTCAATCTGGAAGGAAAAGTAAATTTACTATACAAGGGTAAGGTGCACCATGAATGTAAGGAGTGCCCATTTAACAGTAATCACTAGCTATATTGAATTCCTGGCCAAGAGGTTTTTATTGCCATTTTATTCTTGTTACTTTAAAAGGAGCATACTGCAATAAGTGACAAATTCCAAGGTCTGTCAAGAACAAAATTAGCAAATAAAGTAGAAGGACCAAATCAAAAGCAGACAATGTATAATCAAAGGCATGGGCACCATATAATTTTATATCTATAGTTGCTATTTACTACCATATTTTAAGAAAAAAATGTCTTTGGTATTCTTTATCTAAAGGGATCTATCATTACAGAGTTAAATGATTTTGTATGAAATGTTACTTAAAGCATTAAGGTTCTAGAGTGGATCAAATTTAGACATTTGGTATTTGAAAGAGTATTTCATTACTGCATATGCCTGAAGTGCTTAGCTTTTAAAATTCAGCAATTGTTTAAAATTACAGCATTGACTCATTCTCCCTTCAATCACATGTTTTTACAGGGCTTTCTCAAAGCTTTCCTTGCCTACAAAGCTATGTTTTCCAAATAGCAGAGAAGAAATTGTTTTTCCAGCAGTGCTGATGTGGGAGGAATCATAGACCTGTAGACGGTTGTGTGTACATTTCAGCTAAATACACTCTACATAAAATGTGCACCAAATACATTGTACCAGCAGGCTGGATAATTACAAGATCAGTAGCTATCAAATTCTCATATTACAAGTTTAATTTGGTGCCAGAACTTACAGGAGTCTGAGCCTCAACTTTGGTCTCTTGATTGGTTTTACACACACACACACACACACACACACACACACACACACACACACCAACACCCACCCACCCACACCCACACACACACACCAACACGCACACACACACACACACACACAAAGACACAAGAAAAAAAATAATCTTCAGGTCTCCCAACATATTGTCTGTTTTATGGTGGATATGGCCAATTATAAAATGTTAGGAGCAGGATCAGTTCAGCAGTTTTATACATTGCATATCAGTACATATCATCCACTGCACAGACTTTCTTTCTGAAACTTTTGGAAATATTGTTCTGAAGTTTGTCATCATCCACTGTTTGATTTCTGACCTGTTATTGGTCTTTCCTCTAAGAAGTCCAGCAAGCTGGAATTCCGAGTTTGCAAATATTTTTCTTTATTCCACCTTTCTTATATTTGACAAAGTGCTAAAAGACCTTATTTTCTAGTCTTTTGAGAGGTCTGTTTTTGTGTGTGTACCCCTTGCATCCCCCTTTTCCTCTCACTTTTAAAATTAGATTTCATGTGTTTTATTATATTATGTAAAACTGCTAGACTGTCAAAACCATTTTATTATATTACACTTACCCTGCTGCGCACTTATAGGTCAAGTTGGTTGGGCGATGCATAAATTCTTGTAATCTTTGACTGAGTAGGTGTTTCACCCTTCTGAAAAACATTAAGAGAGCAACACTAAATTACAAGTAGTCAATAAAGGATGAATCACTGAAAGAGCTTGAAAGAGCTTTTTTAATATAAACACAATTACATAAGAGTTACATTTGGGTCTGTGATAGAAATTAATAGAATCAATCACAATCTGTGGTAGTGAATTCTAGAAATTAATTCACCTTTTGAAGAAATGCTAGTTTTTATCTGACCTGGGATGGTTGCATTTGATAGTGATGAAAGGCCAATTCCGTGACTTACCACTTACCACTTCATACCTTTTATTACTACAATTTCATTTCTTTAGTATTGACTTAACATGTTCTGTTAAAACCTGCCATTGTGGATTGAAAACCATAATTTATGGATTAGCATTCGCTTTATCTGGACAATTGTGGCTTGTCTGACAAATAATTATTTTTAAAAAAGATTTAGCATAGTGTGTGACTCTATGCTTTATTTCATTGGCTGTTGTTTACTGCATCTGAAACAGCATGCATGGTGTTGTCCTGTTCATAGATTCCTATTTAAACTGGTAATGTCATTTGTGAATGGAAGGGATTGAGAAATAATTTGGCCATTTTTTCCCTTATTTCATTGAAATCAACCTTAAACCATAGAAATTAATTTCAATAATTTTAGCAACTTTGAATCTGTCTGCCCTTGGGCTAAACTGACAGAAGCTTTTTTGTATTTGAAAGTAGGAAGACCAGAAGACACTATTGTAACAAAAGATATTATGTTACACAGGTGAGTCTATATTATTGCTGCTTTGGTATGTGAGTTTTTCACCTTTCATACCTTTAATATTGCAAATCCTTAGGTTTGCATTTTCCCTTCTCATATCCAATATAAAGAGACTCTGGATTATAGTTCACACAATTTCTTATCTGCTGCTCCTCCCTTCCAACATGCAGACATCAGGATCTGTGAAGTGTACACTCAACATATAATGGGGATGACATCACTAGGTTATTTTTGCTGCCTTCCTTCTTTCCAGCCAAACCTTCTCTGTATATTCTCAACAAAAGAGGAATCAGGCAAATAAAATGTTGGTGCATATGTGGAATCAATCATTCTTGAAAGGAAAATTTTACATATGCTTGTATAGAACTTAATTATCCATGGTATTTAGAAGGGAGGTAGAAAAACATGCAATGTATTAAAAATAGGTTGAGGCTTCAATCACATAGACTTAGCCACAATCATTACTTTTTTGACCTTGTTTTCTCTCAACCCTCCAGGACATCCCTCAGGGCTTTCTTATTAGGATCAAGAATCCTGTTTTTCCAGAGCTCAGTCAATACAGGAAGGAAGTGTTTCCAGAGTTAATGACTTTTATATTTTGAAATAATCTGGAAAATATCAGGCAAAATATAAAGTCTCACAGAACTACATTTGGCTCATCTACATATAAACTAATGCAATTAGCAAAATGCACACAGATTAGGATAAGGTCAGTTCAGATGATCTTACTTCCCTAAATGTATGCACTGTTGATATATCATGGGAGAATATTATTTATCTCCAATTTATGTGCCATGATGGAGACTGTACACTTTCATCACTTGTTTGGATCTGTCAGCAGGGTAATCATTACCATTAACAATAATAACCTTTCTTATTAAAGCTGCACAATCTTTTTCCCCCCACAAAATAACAAGTCAAGGCCATGAATTTTAGCCATAAATTTACATCTACTAATTTCCTTTTTGGATTTTGAACGAGCATGGTGGCACATTTTCTGAGACCAACTAATGCTGCTGTTTGCATATAATAAAGAGCATCTTTTTCTACAGGAGCATTTTTAAATTATTTTTTAAAAGTATCCATGCGTGAGCAAGCATCCAACAATTTGATAAACAGCATTGTTACATTCCTACCCGTACAGATCAAAACGCAATGCTGCTGGGCAAAGGCTTCTGTTGATCTCTCATTAATCTTTCTCACTTTTGAAAAAAAATGTAAACAAAGAGATCAAAATGCAGCTCATGATTAAATATGGAAGCAAACAAACTCTAGAAGGACATTTTTTTTTAAATAGGAAAAAATAACTTGAAAGGTAACACTCTTCCTCCAGTAAGATAGAAACATGTACTGGAAAGAATGGAATAGGTGCAAATTAACATCTTCATTTTACTTCTGATTCTGGTGACATAAATCTGACAACACAATTAAATAGAACATCTTTAATGATACAGACATTTCTGTCATTTTTTCCCCTACTATAGTATGTTATTATCTATTCATCAGAAATCTTTGGGAATATTATTAAGGCAAAGATGCTAGAGATTTTTTATTGTTCTGATTTTGCAAGACTTGGAACTAAACTTCTTAATCACTGCTAAGGGATCTGTAGTTCTATCCCTATCAACTTGCTTGAAAAAATGAGTGAAAACAACATTTGTATTGTTCCAGAGCAATACTGAATAAGGCATGGGAATGACAGGTACCTAAGGCAGGTATTTTTGAAAACATTTTTTAAATAAAAACAACATTTACCTAATAACTTTGTTCTTAATCTTTTCCCAACTTATGTTTATGAACAAATCAAAATGAATAGCTAGTTGTAACTCTGGGATCTTTCAGGGTTATTCACTTATGGCCTATCCAAATGAACATAATTCATGAGTCTTTTTTTTTAAAAAAAAAACATTTTCCCGTTGATGGATTTTTGATACATGTCCTCGTTTTGGAATATATGAATAAAATGAAAATTAGCTTAATCCCTCTGGTGATTTTTCTATTCTTTAATGCAAAAGATGTGAGATAAGGAAAGTTTGTTTAGATGGACTGTTTTCAAAATGGAAATTAGAGTTAGAGCTGGATTCCGAAGAGGTTCCATAAGTAGAAGAAAATAATCCTGTTTTTGTTGCCAACTTTCTACTTGTTTTCTGCTCTCTGCAAAATACAATTATCTTTTTTTCAACTTCATTCTTGAGATGCTTCAAAAATTGTTCTTATCTACTTCTGGTTGTCTTTTAGATTTTCCTTTAGAGGTTCAAAGTTGGTAGAGGGTTCTGTCATTGTTTTCTAATATATATATATCCATCACTCTTCTTCATTCCTTCCCACTGTTTTTCCATCTGAAACCACCTCACAGAGGATGTATGGGATTTAATGAGGGCTGGGAAGCTAGGAATAGTGCAGACAGAGAACTGACAGTGAAAGACAAGACATGGACATATCATCATTGTCCACCATGTAACTAGTCTCAGTACATTAACTCTGGGTGACATCCATGTGAATTTGACTGAAATATTCTTCTCCTCTGGAAATACAAGCAAACAAAGGCAGTTACTTTCCCATCAGACTGAATCAGTGTTTTAAAAATACAGACAATGTGCTTGAGATATCATTAGAAGACAGAGAAGTTTCTCCAAAAATTTAAAAAAGATAATTAAACTTTGGCTTTACTCCATGTGACTTCATTATTCATAATTTTCTTGGCAAGAATATAGACATGGTTTGCTTTTCTCATTGCTCTGATCTGGGATATTTTTTCAATTCCCTGTACAGGTTGAAATTTTCCAGTAGTTTTAATTCCAAATGCTACCTGAGCAAACCTACTTTTATTTTGTTTTGTTTTATTTTTTATTACAAGTTAGCTAGGTGTTGCCATTTTACTCCATAAAATGTTAATGTTACTATTCAGGAAGCTCATGTGTTTAATATAAGAATGAGGAACTTTTAATCTCCTTTGGATAGTGCCCTGTGTTCTTTCATAAGCATAAATGCAGGAACATAAGTTCTGGTTCTATAGATCAGGGGTCCCCAACCTCCACTCCATGGACCAGTACCAGGCTGCAGCATGCCAGCAACCAGTCCGCACAAACAAGCAAAGCCCCGTCTGCGAGATGCAGGCAGCACACAAAACCACGCACCCTCCGGTCCATGGAAAAAACGTCTCTCCTCGGAACCGGTCCCTGTTGCCCCAAAGGTTGGGGACCTCTGCTGTAGAGGAATGTTGAAATAGCCTTGAAGAAGTTATTCAACAGCCATGGGGTAAACTCTATCTTAACCTTGAAAGGAAGGCGAGAATGAGGAAGAAATGTAAGATTGTTTTACCTTGATTCTCTTTGGTAGAGAGTTTTCTCTCTCTCTCTCTCTCTCTCTCTCTCTCTCTCTCTCTCTCTCTCTCTCTCTCTCTCTCTCTCTCTCTCTCTCTCTCTCTCTGTGTGTGTGTGTGTGTGTGTGTGTGTTGGGGGGCAGTAGAAAGAAAATTCTGTTAAATGTTCATGTCAACACTGATTCAAAGGCAGTAACAAACAAACCATGATTATGTGCATAATGTTTTCCTATAAGATCCACAAACTTGCAAGCATACCCACATGTGCTGATAAAAGGAATGCCTTCTGTGCTGACACCAAATGCTGTTCACAGCTGGACATATAATTCCTCTCCTTCCAGAGTTATAAAGATTAATTAAGATATCCTTGTTGGAATTGCTGTGGCCCTGAACATGTTTTTGTCTCCTGGCTGGCTCTTTTTAGCAGATGTAATTTTTACAGTACAATATGTGGATTTGAGTATGTAGTTAACTGAACTTTAAAGATTTACTGTTGGATCGTTATTGAATGGTTTATTTTTAACTAATTTTGCACAATAGTAAAAAGTTGTTCGTTATGTTCCAAACAAATCTGCACAGAAAGCTAATGTCAGCATAATAGCTAACAAAAAGGACTAAAACCAGGTTTCTGGAGACAATATGTAATAGGAACTGGTGGAGCCATTTTCCTTTGCTTTGAAATTAGAAAAGAGGGAAATGATGAATTTGAAAAAGAAAAAAAAGCATATCTGTCTCCTGTCCTTTTATTCAATACTTGTATTAAGAATTATATTAAAAAAGATAAAATGAAAACAAGAAGTTAATATAAAAATACATTAAAAAGAGAAAGTAAAACAATTAAAAGGTATAGAAAAAATATCTCAAAAGAAAGTAGCACAAAAAAGGAACTTTTCTCTTCATCTCCAGCAAGTATATTCAACATTAACAACTTATCACTGCCTCTTAAAATTCAAATATATCTTCATTATATATCTCACCTCTTTTTCTATTATCTCATCTTTAAATCTTCATTTCTCCATATTAACATGGAAAAGTCCAGTAAAAATTAATAGAAATAGCTAACAGCATGTATATAATCTTCCTTTTCATTTAATTTAAACCCCCCTCATTCCTCTCTTTAATAATTAAACTCTAATTCCAATTTACAATTAAACATTGCAAATTAAAAAATGATTAAACATTACCAGAAATAGTTACTCCTTATTTACACATCAAAAATGTATATATTGCAAACTAATCCATTACACTCAGTTAAACTTTCCCCACCCAACCCATTATCCAGTCAAGATAATCATTAAGCATCATCAGAGATAAAAACTCATTTAACCATAATCAAACCAGTTTTACATTTATTCCCGTCTTCCTTCCAGCCACCCTTAATTTACATAGATTTGTGAGAATAAGAAATATTCCAAGGGATGTCTTGGTGTGATTTGTCAGGAAGAAGACAAGAGATCAAGTTCTGCAGCAGCATTTTACTACAAGATTGAAAATTGATAGTATATATTTAATTCTTCTTAAATAAATTTCAATTAGAATGTTGTGTAGGAGAAAAGAATAGCTTATTTTATTGGTGGATTAAAACAGAAAATAATTCCATTTTAGTGGGATAAATTGGAAGGTAGTATTATTATTATTATTATTATTTACTTTTAAACAGTAGGTCTTTCAACTGAATTCTGTCCAGAAAGAGAGAGAATTTCTAGAAAAAAAATTAAAGAATTGGTGATGGAGATGTCAGATGAGACTATCCAAAAACCTGGATAGGTGCAATGGGATACTGAAAGAATAATACTGAACTAGTTGCATTAAGTCTCAACTCATCAGGACCCCAGGAACCAAGAAAGACATGTGGATTTACTTCTGAGTAGTTTCCCTTATTGTTCCTCACCTATAGACAGAAATCTTGCCAAACGAAAGCAACTATTTGTATCGCTATAGATACACTCTGGGAATCATTAGGGAAGAATCTTTTTAACTCTCTTCTTCTCAATCAAACATTCCATGCTTTATCCTCTGGAATACAACTCTTCACTCCTGGGAATCCAGACTACATTCCAACACATGAGGTTTCTATATTTTTGGCTTGATTATGGGTTACAAATGCTTAACATGGAATGTAAATGGAACACATGCACCTCAAAAAAGAGAAAAACATCATTATTTAAAAAAAATAAAACAAGGCACAATTTTTAAATAAGGTTATTGAAATCCTATTCATTTTCACCAAATCTATCAATATTTTTATCCATCATGTAATATCTTCTTTTATCAGAGTGATACAATTCAAAAACTTCCTATATATTATTTAGCATATTTTGCTAAGAATAATTATCTCTAGGTATTTAATGTAATCATGGCAAATAAACAAATTCTTGGGTTTTTTTTTCTTACTTCCATGAGTCCCTTATTACCAATTGGCATGGTATTCCATTTGTTCCATTTTATTATGTATCCAGGGTATTTATTATGTTGCTGAGCCATTTCTATAAACCAAACTAAGAATCAGTGATTATCATTAAATAGACCCAAAATACAATCTGCATATAACAATAAGCAGCAATTTATATTCACTTTCTGATCTACAAACAGCTTGAATATCATCAAATTGTCTTATTAAACAGACCAAAGTTTTCAACATTAAATTTAATATTAAAGGAAAGTATAGACATCCTTGATGTATTCCACATCACATCTTGATTGTGGGGAAGATTACCTGGTAATCTTGGTAATTACCTGAGCAGAAGGATAATAATGATAATTTATTCTATTTTATTTTAAAAATATTTGTTATATAAGCTTCAAAGTATGCTTTTTCAAAAGATCCCTTATATTTCTGTATAGAAGTCAAGCTGTCTTTATTCTATCATCTCTCTCTCTCTTATCCATCATCTATCTATCTATCTATCTATCTATCTATCTATCTATCTATCTATCTATCTATCTATCTATCTATCTATCTATCTATCTATCTATCTATCTATCTATCTATCTATCTATCTATCTATCTATCTATCTCATTGTATGGTATCCCACCTGGCCCAAGAGTCTTTCTGTATATCAAATTTTCACTAATTTCAAACATACCTGTAAAGTTAAAGGTGTGGCTCAATTCCTTGAATGGGCATCCAATATCTCTGTAACATTTAATCCATTTTACAGAACATCCATCTGTTCATAAGGTAATTCACTATAAAATACAAATTTGTATAGAACTCCACAAATGGAGAACTACGGTAATTTTATTTCAGTAGCTATGAAATATCTCTTGAATTGTTAAGCATTAACATTGATGTATGGTGACATCATGACACACACACCCTTTCATACTTGTGTCATAACATTGCACACAAGTACATAAGAAGGAGAATTTTCATGATGACTTTGTAATTTATTTATTGAATTTATTAGCTGGCCATCTTGTAGTAATTCCGGGTGGCTTCCAGGATGAAAACATTAAAAACCTAACAAGTAACTATCTTTAAAAGAATAAAAATAGAAATCCTAATCAAGATATAGTTAAAGGACGGGGAGGGAGGGAACAGGATGTGTAAGGGAAGGAGGTGAGATTGCCTCTTAATGCATGTTTTGTCATTTGCCTTCCCTCCCAAATGGATATCCATTTGTATCCCCACATAATTTCTTGGTGTAGGGGTTATATCCTATGTTTCATTACAAACACAATCATTTATCAGGTTTGTCCTCCCAAAATAACTGCTTTATACATTTTAATGTTCTTTTCAACTCATATAATTGATCAAGTTTCAATATGACAGTTTTAAAAGCATAATAGCTTCAAAGAGCAGCATATACTTTCAAAGCATTTTTGTTTCCTTTTGTAACTTGCCCTTTCATTCTTCCAAAATGCATAGGCCACTACCCTACCATATACAAAGGCTTTAGAGTCATTATTTACCTGCCGAAGAATATCTATAAATGTTCTGCAAATGTCAAGGAGAGTAAAAAGACTGTATGTAAACACATACAAATGCTCATGTTGATAAACATAAGTAGACAAAACGTATCCTGAGAAGATATTTTCTTCCACTGTGAATTTTAATAGTGTTTTCCCAAACACCATTTAAAAATCAATCCATACTAAACATTAGTTGTATTTGCTATTTCTTTCTCAAGTATGTATTCTGTGTACCAAGTGTACACTTTTTCTGCATCAGGAGGCCCTATTCACGGTAATTCGTCCCCTACTAGCCTACTGTACTACTGTTTTACTATAGTGCATACTGTAGTGTACATGGGTCTATCCTTGATAAGCATTTAGAAAGTGCTATTTGTTCAAAATGCAGTGGTGCAGGCAGTTGTGGGTGTCTCATAATGCATCCAATGCATGGCAGCTCAACCACCATTGTTGCTTGAACTGCAATTCAAAGTGATGCTTATCCCTGATAAAACCCTATATGATAAGGCCAGCTTACTTGCAGGACTGTCTGTGTCCAGCTGTTTCAGCTTGCCCTGCCAGACCCAGCAAGGATGGTACTGTCATGTGTCTGATTAACAAAACACTTCAAAGAACTTTCAGGCATTTTTTTTAACATAAAAAGCTTTTATTAGTATTACAGAGTGTCACACAACATGGTGGATGCTAAGATCTGAATTTCCCTTCCTTTGCTCATAACATTCCAGGCATTTCCCCTCCCCTATTTTGGGGTCATGATTCACATCTTCCAATTAACTTGGAGGGCAAAGATTCACTTCTGTTTCTTTTTCCCGGGCTTTCCTTATATTCTCCTCCCCTTTCCCTGTCACCTGATTTAACTCTAAAAATACCAGACAGTTCTGCATATATTGTCAAAGCAAGAATATTCAAGATTAGCAGCGTTGACAGGTACACTCTGGATCCCTTCTAATAAGCAATATCATCTTGTGATACTTAGGAGCATGCCTTCTCTGTGTTAGCACCTACCCTGTGGGGCAGCATCCCAGCAAGGATATGGGTGACCCCAACCATTTTGGTTTTTTCAAAATGCATTAAAGTCTGAGTGGTTCCCTCAGGCATTTGAGCAAGGATGTTAAGTTCAGCCCTGATGGCTGATTTGTTTGGTTTCTTTACTGATTATGAATATGGAATGTGGTTTTTTGGGGGGACTGTAGGCATGTATTATACTGACAGCTTTCAATTATTTATTTGAACAAATTGTGCTGAGTTGTCTTTTGGTTTTCATCTCCTTCAACTCAAATTGTACTCCATTTATCAAAAGGTTAAGAATCTGAAACATGTCATAAGGCTACTCACTTTATGTGCGGCACAGAAACTGCTTCAGCATTTGTAATTATGTATTAATATGTTTTTTTAAAAAACAGAGTTAGCTTGCTTAGATATTTATTATTCATTCAGCATCAGAGGAAAGAAAGAAGGAACGGCAACTGCTATTTTCTCTGAAGGGATTTATAGAATTGCCACATCTGCCAAATTAATGGCAGATCTGCACTTTCTGCTTGGCCCATTACCAGTACAGGAGATTCACCCCTACCTGGGTGCAGGAATAGATGAGCTTATCGTTTTCCCACTCCCTGCCCAATCATTGCAAATACACACAGCATCTGTGTTTTCCAGCTTTGATTAAAAATGATTGTTTCCTGATCTGAGCTCTCCTAAACCTTTCTAAGCGGATTGTCTCCAGCACTTTGTTCCATTCCAATAGCAGCCCCAGCTCTGATTGGCTGAAGTGTTTAACATGACCCTCTCCTCCAGGGGGTTCTAAGCTGTTATGTTCTTGTGTGGTCAGCAGATGCTCTTTTTTTTATAACTTTGACATTGACTCAACAACGATGTGTTAAATCAATAAACCATCCTCAATCCTTTAAGTATACACACTGACCAACTTTTGCATCTTCCCTGGGGTGCCATTTTGGTTTCTACCTAGGCTGGTTGAAGCGAGCTTAATTTCTACAAAACTGCCAACAGTATTGCAAAACTTTCCTTCCCTTCTTTTTTAAACAAGGAATGTTTTAAGGTGCAGTGTAGGGACATCGCTACTTCATTTTTGTAAGGCTGAACTATTAGATCTTCATTGTGCCAAAGTTTATAATGACCACAATAGAGCAATGATGGGACCATACAGTTTTTTTCTTTAATGGACCTGCGTTAATGATAGAAAAGGTAAGTGGGAAGGAGCTATAAAGGCATCCGTCTGGGAAAAGAAAGAAAAAGCAGGTAGGCTAGTGAGCAGAGACCTTCCTGAAGAAGCAAATATTTTCTCCTGAAGGGGAAAAAAAGACAAATATTGATAAATCAGTCAGCACAAGTGAGACCTGCCCTCCCTCATTGATGGGAGATACAGGAAACAGGGAAACCACCAGTTTTTTCAGTAGCTGTAGACTGGATTGTGAAGCAACCAGTCCTTTTACCCACTCACTGCAATTCAGATTGAAATTTCTGAAATTGAGAAACAAGTGAGGATAGCATGAGAGGCAAGCAGTTAAGGCTGTGATGCTGAATTGCCCTAGACAATGAATGGTTTTTCTTCATCTAATTCAGTGTTTCTCAACCTCAGCAACTTTGAAATGTATGGACCTCAACTCCCAGAATTCCCCAGCCAGCAAATTGCTCAAGTTGAGAAACACTGATCCAATGGAACTTTTTATAATTTACTGTAACTTGTAATCTCCATAATTTTTTACGTGTCAGAGGTGAAGATATATGCAAAGCGCATATCAATACTTTTTTTGTTTTTTTAAAAAAGATATTTTAATAATTGCTAATTATTTTGGCGTTTCATACTTATTCAACAAGATAAATGCAGTCTGACAGGATGTAATCAGAAAAGGGCTTCTTTTCTCTGTTATAGGACCTTAAAAGTATAGCATGGAGGTGTAGTAGCAATGCAAACCTATAGTAAGCATCTCTTCCAGGAATTCCAGTGTATTCTTTCTGCAATAATTTCCTTTTAGATTAAACACTTCAGAAAGGAATCTTAAATTCAAAGCCAACATGCTCCTCAGTTTAAACAGAGTCCCGAAGAAACAAATTGATCAATCAGTGTGACTGAATGGAGCAGCTGGATACTGCCTGCCATGATAAGCAGAGAACAAAAAGTCAAAAAGGGCTGAACTGTTGGCAGAAATAAAAGCTCGCTGGGCTTGGACTTTAAGGGAAGAATGAAATTATGGTTGGTGAACCATAAAGAATTAGACAGCTTGGCTGCTGAAGGCTTGTCTGTTCTGTAATTTGCTCAAAGAAGGTTGCTTATTCCAGTGTGGCTGGAAGACCACTGAAGAAATCTGCAGAATCAGAACACCATGGGATCCTATCCAGAGAGGGAAAGTCATCTGCCATGGAATCCACATTCAAGGACCTAACATTCTGTCAGATGAGAAATTGCCAACTAAGAGTAATTTATGTACTTTGCTTTACTCTTAAGAGGCAAGGGGATGTAGAAATAACACACAGACATATATGCATAGACTTAAACTATGATAAAGTCACAGCTAGAAACAAC
>NW_015386262.1:415722-424330 GCF_001527695.2 Protobothrops mucrosquamatus | reverse complement strand
AACCTCGAGGGTCTTACAATTTAAAATAGATACAGAGAATGAAAGTAGAAGATGGGTCAAATAGAAAAGTGAACAGAAAAAACGAATAATTCATTTATCTGATCATGTACTGTACTTATTCACCTGTTCATTCATTTACAGTACATTTTAGCCCACTTTTCACTGAAAGCAATCCCAATGACGGAACTACAATAATCTGTAATGAGTGGAAGATGGTCCTTGAAAATTGAACTTTGAGGAAGGACAAAGGAATCAGAAAAGTGGCCACCCTGCGATATTTTGGAAAGCAGTTCCAAGCACAAAATAAAACTGAGAAAAAATGACTGAAATCAAGCCAGGAAGCAGAGGAATATGGACTGTCTGGGTAAACAAAGACAACTGAAAGAGATTTGCTAGGTTATAAGTACAGTGATTTATAGTGTCTTCATCCAATTTCCATGATGTTAAAAGAGCAGTAAGTCCCATGTGACTTCAAGGTAGCTGGTTAAGACAATGAAGACATAGCAGGTCACTAGCAGGGAAATGTCTAATGCCTGTAGAGCTTTAAGGATAAGAATAAGAGTAAAAGCCCCATCTGTAGCTGATAACTACAAAAGAGCTTTTCTTTATTAATAGAATAATGGGACTACAGGTTTGGATGTAGTCCCCCTGCTTTCATCAATGGGCAGTGCTTTGAATCTTGGGTTGTAATATATAGAACAGACATGTCAAACACAAGCCCCGGGGGCCGGATGCGGCCCGCGAAGTAGTTTTATGTGGCCCGCGAAGCCATCCTGGAAAAGTGAGGGAACGGCCCCCATTGCCTTGGTCCTGGCCCAGGCTGGCCGGGAGCCAATGTACAATTTTGTGGTGGCCATCTATGCTGAAATGCATTCAGTCTTAGCTCCACAAGGCTGTCTGGAAACAGTAAGGAACCAGCCCCTGCTGTGTTGGCCCCGCCCCCTGGGTGCATGCTGGGGAGGTGTCACCCTTTGTGAGGAATGAAGAAATGGACCATGTCTTAGCGCTTGCCCCGGTCCCACCCCCTTCTGCCACAGATCCTCAGATCTGTTCACACCTGCCCAGGCCCCCACACGCACCCTTGATGCTAACGATGTAGAGCTGGCCATGCCTACCCAGTAGGCCACACCCACTCCATCCACGCCCACCCAGTAGGCCACACCCACCCTGACCACACACACCTGGCCCCCTGAGGGCAACCCCAATGCTGATGCGGGCCTCAATGAAATTGAGTTTGACACCCCTGATATAGAACAAGGACACAATCATTATCAGTTACCTACAATCTTGTCAATGAAGAAGATAGACCAAATAGGGAATCTCTATTCAAACTAACTGAATCAAACTAAACTTGTTTAAATTTATTGCTTAAGGTCACCAAAATCAGTTAAAAGCTTTGGGGAAGGAAGCGCTTTTCACATTTGAGTGGGTTGGAAGAGGTCACATGTTCAAGCAAACAATTGTTTAGATTTGACATAAAATATTCCCTAAAAGTGAAGATGTACAGTAGATAAAGGATCGATTTGGGGAGGGGGACTGAAAGTGATAGAAAAGCAGTGGAGTATGAAAAGCAGATGCCCTACCAAGACATGAAAGTGTCAAGCTGCCTGTTTGCCATCTCGCTTCAGAGGAACTAGCTTTTGCACATGCCCTTTCAAAGACATGCAATCACTGCTGCTTAGAAGCAAGGCTAACTCTTCACATGTGGACTTAAGGGAGGTGCGCCACATGGAGCTTCCTCTGAGCAAAACATTCCTTGACACTTCACCCACTGCTACAAGTGCAAATTGTGCAACTCGTTGGCATTTCCTGCTATAATGCGTATATGATCCAGGCCACATATATAAACAAACTTGTTAGTTTAGGCGTACAGGTCCTGCTGCTCCTGTTATGATCCTACCTCACAGATTTTACAGTTCAGAACTATCCCCAGTTATAAAACTAAGCCAAGATTATACAGTAACATAGTGCAAATTTCAATTCTTTTAACCAGATATTATCCCATTTCCCCATTTGTATGTTATAACCACATTTTAGCTCACTTTATCATACATTCTTTCACTTGTTCTTTTTAAAATTTCAGTAAAAGTTCATAGCCCTCCATGTTTTCCCCTCTTGTTCTCAAAGCAGCCTCCTCATAAAACTCAATTAAAATTAAAAATAAAAAGTCTCTTAAAATTCTCAGGTGATAGTAACAGGATGAGAAAAACACTGAACAAATAGAATAGAAGAGTCAGATTTGGGACAAGGACAATCTGGAACAAATTCTGCTGCTTCTAATAAGTATGAACTGAAGAAATACACAAAATAAACTGTCAGCATGGAGACATTTTATTAGTCAACGTAGATGTTTTCTAGACCTCAGAATTAAAGAAGATAAAAAGAATATTAGACTTTAACACAGGACATTTTGCCTTGCCTGAAACTAAGCACACAGTTAAATCACAAAATAAGCCTGGAGAACATCAGTGTCCTGGTATGATGTAATAGATATTTCTCCAGGGTTATTAAATCAATAACAAAGATTAAGAAACATCCATGTAATTTAAGCAGGGAGAAAAAATATCAATATATATCGTAGTTGTAAACAATGGGTGTTCCACTCCAATCAATAGAAAAAGTATGTAATGAGGGGGACATCTGTTGCTATGTGGCATTTCAGATCTGCTCTCAGGAGCCCAGAGGCTTTCTTAGCTAAAGGTCAGCACAAATTCACTGTTTCACCTAGCATCATCCAGAATTCGTTTTGCCAACAACTAATTTCATAGCTGCCCATGAAAACTCATACTCTGATATCATAGGATTATTGTAGTGTTTAGTACAGACACTGAGATATAGGAATATTAGAGCATTTGGGCAAACTTGGTGATTTCTGGAAAGATGCAACATTCAATAATTGCTTAGACTTGGGAGTTAATACCTTTCTATCTTTTGTTACTTAAAGTTGCCAGTTCATGTTTGCAGTAGACAGTTGATCAAAAGAACAAACTTCATAGAGATGGGTGAGATTCTCAACTCTATCTTCATCATAGCTCAGAACTGATTTTCAGTTTCTTTCAAGCCTTAAATGCATTTTTCCAAGTCACAAGATATGTTCATCTTTTACTTTCCAATCTCTTAACTCCTCAATCTGCCCCAAATATTCTTTCCCTTTCCTTTACTCACTTTTTAAATCATAAGGAGATGTGCAAAAAATTAAAAGAAAGAGTTCCCCTCTTCCTCTCCTTCTTTTTGACATGCTAATTATTATGCTGACAGAGAAGAATTGGAAACTTATTGCCTTTATAATTATGTATTGAACTGATGACAGGAATAATTCTCCTCTCCCTGACAGTTGCTCCTTGGCATTGTTTCAGATTGGGTTTTATATGACTTATATATATCTGTATGTCTATGTCTATGTGTATGTGTATATTCAACAAGCAAATATCACCTTGGTGCCTGTTTAAAGATTTTTCCATTTGTGGCCTAATATAACGGGGATGTATCTATTGGGCTAGGCTGGGATGCTTGGCTGTGAATATCCTCTTGCTATGTGCTTCCAATCTGCATTCAGCCATGAAGCTCACTGAATTACTTTAGGACATTCATCAGTCAAAATTACCTCACTGGTATACATGTAAATGTAAGTTGCAGGGTAGGGAGTTAATCATGTATGCAGTTCCTGGGAGGTGAAGCAAAACATAAATTATTTGGATAGGTTATAGCCAGAATACCACAGTGCTATTGCAGAGTATGTCCCACAACTCTGTTGTGGGACATACTTGCATGCTTCCCAAGGTGTGCCACAGGAGGCAAGCTAGCTTTGCATCAGACAGAAAGATGAGTGGCTCTTCCTATATCATCATCCAGGACCCTCTCCCTTCCCCGGAGCCACCTCGCAAATGGGCATTACAACCAGGAAGGTTCAGAACTGGCAGGTATCCGACTGCATGCATGGAGCACTACTGGCATAGAACATGCTTTCAAACTGCTAGATGGAAAGAAACACAGTGCTAGGACTCGAACTGGTCAAGCAAAGACTATGTCTAGTGTCATTAAGCCACTGAGCCACCATGCCTCTTAGTCCCATCTATGAGAAAACAACTGCTGTTTTGATAATCAAAATATTATTTTTATTACTTTTCATTTGTTGAGATATTGAAGCTATATACATGAAATTTGAAATGGATTTCCTTAATTTTCAAAGAAATTGCCGTTGACATTTCATACCTATTCCTGGCGAAAAGGTATGTTATTTGGTTTGACCAACTTATTGTCTAAATGTGTATAGACCAAGTTTCATGCAAATGAGGTGTGTAGGTATATAAATTCAATCAATGTTACTCATGATATTTTCAATGTTAAGATAGGAGAACTGGAAAAACTTCTACAATAAAAATGGTAAATATCAAGTCATCAGAGATCTTCTTAGGGCAGACATGTCAAACACAAGGCCTGGGGGCCGGATGTGGCCCACAAAGTGGTTTCATGTGGCCCACGAAGCCATCCTGGAAACAGTGAGGGAACGGTCCCCACTGCCTTGGTCCTGGCCCAGGCCGGCCAGGAGCCAATGTACAATTTTGTGGTGGCCATCTATGCTGAAATGCATTCAGTCTTAGCTCCACAAGGCCGTCTGGAACCAGCAAGGAACCAGCCCCTGCTATGTCGGCCCCGTCCCCTGGGTGCATGCTGGGGAGGTGTCACCCTTTATGAGGAATAAAGAAATGGACCATGCCTTAGCACTTGCCCCAGTCCCACCCCCTTCTGCCACAGACCCTCAGATCTGTTCACTCCTGCCCAGGCCCCCACACGCACCTTGACGCTAATGATGTAGAGCTGGCCATGCCTACCCAGTAGGCCACACCCACTCCATCCATGCCCACCCAGTAGGCGCCACCCACCCTGGCCACATCCACTTGGCCCCCCGAGGGCAACCCCAATGCTGATGCGGCCCTCAATGAAATTGAGTTTGACACCCCTGTCTTAGGAAATTTGAAGCTTCCTTACCCACTGATTTAGGCCAGCAATCTTAAGCAAGAAGTATATTATGAAAATAAGATGACAGAGTAGATATGTCTTTAAATCATATGATACGAGTGATTTTTAACATAATATTCTTAAACCTTTATTACTTGTGGGTTTCTTATAGAGATAAACTTGGGCTTGGTGTTTGTACTGTTTCTTGAACTCATTAAAGGAATTTAAAGGAAGAATTGCATATATAGATCAAGGTGACATAAATAAAATAGATTTAATTCACTCTCTTGAACTAGTTGAGTATTTTTCTTCTTAGCACCAGTTTCTATCCTACCCAAGGTCAGACATCTACTCTGATCTTGGCAGATCTTGAGAAAATAAGACAAAGTGGCCTTGGTTAGTACTTGGATGAGAGCTCACAAGGAAATTGCAAAATTGAAGGCTAGAATGAGAAGTTTAAAACAACCAAGAAAAAGACAGTAAAAAGTCAGTTCTATATACTTGCCATAATAATATGCCCATGAAGTCACCAGGACTGGATCACCAGAACTAGATAGAACACTATTGTTTCATTAAAAGTCAACAAACAGTGACTCAGCCTTAAAGTGGTCAAATGATGTTAGATGAAAAGGAAGTAGGTTTGATGGGAAAACCCATCAAAACAATTAGACTTGTTGATTAGAGATGCAGAGGATTGAATCATTTAACAATGACTTCAACCATTTTAAATGTTGCGTTTGCAAGACATACTTTTGCCACTCTACCCAATATAATAACAATAATAGAAACAATAGAATGTTTAATAGAATGCAATGTACTTTTGAACTAGTTTTGCCTTCCTACTAATCTGGAAGAAGAAATCATACTAAATTGAAGAAAATCAAGCCAGTTTTAGAATAATTCTTGGAAGACTTTTGTAGTACAGATAATTTTATCAATAAGCCTCAAATGTGGTTCCTCAGGGTAAAGTGAGGCTTCTGCTATTGGTGTCTTGCTTCTGTCCCAGTCCAAGAGAAAGACAGTAGCTGCTTATAGAAAGAGGCTTGGGCATGATAATCTAGTAGCACTGTCAGCTATTTACAGCCTTTCTTTATAATCAAAGCTAATCCAAGGTTGCATGTGGCATTTGAAAGCCTTGGTTGAGATCTCAGGAGATCTCGCAAAGTTGTTTTAATTTGTGAAGGAAAATAGTGGTGAATATCTGAAGCTCAAGTGTAGGATGAGGGTGAAGGTTCGTTCTCTGAGCATATGGTTTGGTTTCTGAATGTTTCGTTACCAGGCTAGATAAATCTTCAGCGGAGTTTAGGGGATGTCACCCACACTGACACCAAACAACACCCATTGTTGTTGACTATTATCTTTAAAGCGCTCCATGGCATCGGACCTGGTTACCTTCGAGACCGCCTCCTGCCACAGACTACCCCCCACCGACCTGTACGCTCTCACAGAGTGGGTCTCCTCGGGGTGCCGTCAGCCAGACAGTGCCGGCTGGCGACCCCAAGGGGGAGGGCCTTCTCTGTGGGAGCTCCCACCCTCTGGAACGAACTGCCCCCAGAGATCAGGGTGATCCCTGATGTCCCTTCCTTCCGCCGCGCCCTCAAGACGTGGTTGTTCCAGCTAGCGGGACTGGCCTAAGGGATTTTAAAGGGGTTTTAATTACTTTTAATTGGACATACTTAAATATTTCATTTTAATCAAATTTTAATCAGGTATATGTACATATGTTAGTATTTTATCTAATTGTCAGCCGCCCTGAGTCCGAAAGGAGAAGGGCGGGATACAAATGCAATTAATAAATAAAATAAAATAAATAAATTCGATTGGAGCAACACAAAAATCATCAGCCACGCTACCACTCACCATGCCTGTGAGTTCATTGAAGCCTGGCACTCCATAAACAATCTCATCAACAGACACATCAACCTACAATCAACCTATAAACCCCTCACAATCCAAATCAACTGCATAGCCAACCAGAGACAGCATCTACACTCAACCAATCCACGCAAGCACTTCCACTAGTTCACCTCCCAATGACCCTGATGTGATTTAACCTCCCCATCACAAGACCCATCACAAGACTCTCACTGATGACTCACACCTGACACATCACAAGACCCAACACAAGACCCTCACTTGACACCCACACCTGAATCCTTATAAACAGAAGAGCACTGACCCTGATATTCCTAAACTCCACTGAAGATGTTACCTAGCCTGGTAACGAAATGTTCGGAAACCAACCCACAAGCTTGGGGAATGAACCTTCACCCTCAAACACATAACTGTTGAACAACATATTTATATTTTCATAAACATTAGTCATATTTATGAAATATACTTAATGCTTGTTTACTATACATATGGAAAATTAAATCATATCCAATTTTTGTTCCACTGTACCTAACTAGGTTTTGCAATGTAGCCCTTAGCTCATTATTTAGTTTCTCATGACAACAACAAAAAGATTCTGAACCACTATCTTAAACAGACTCATTTGTAGTCATAAGTAAACCCAAGACTGCTTGTACTTTCTTCAGTTACATTTTACTGATGCTCTTTGAGATGTCCAAAATGTCATTTCATTTTGATGCACTGATTTTGATCATAAATCATTTTGATACAGACACTTTCCATCTGAAAGCTGTGGCTTGTCAGTTTGACCTTGATTTTCATAAAGTTATTTTAGGAAGCTTGTTGCAGGGAGTATGTGTACCCCACACCATACACCTGGCTTTACCAACCTGCAATCACAACTCTTCGGATATGTTCTCCCCACAATTTTCCAAATTCTGAGCAGCACAGAGAAAGCTGGAATTTGCATCACAACACATCTATCATCAGGCTGCTGTTGTCTTAATTTTTGGTGGCCAATTGTATCTATCTTGAACTGTTATATTCTTAAATGTTTTACATATAGTTATTTCTGCCAGGGTAGAACACTACATACTAATCTGCACATTAAAAAATCTACCTATATTTTCCTTTTCAAATGGATATTTAATGTGCCACAAATCAAAATAGTGCTAAATTTCAATCTGTATATTAATATGACTGATTCAGATCAAGATCATAAAAGCAAATTCCTTGGTATTTCCTCCTGTTTAATTTGATTGAAAACCCTAAGTACAAAAATACCTGACACTGCAGATGAACCTGTTCCCAATACTAATTGTGTGGCTTCTTTCCTAGAGAAGATAGATATAAATGATCACTGTTGATGTTGCTGCTAGGACTAAATGTGATGACTCTTTCTTAGAGAAGATAAGTATAAATTATCACTGTTGATGTGGCTGCTAGATGGTCTTTTGGTGGCATTTTATGGAAAGAAACAGACTTCCAAGTTTTCTTACAAATAAATTAATGTATTTCTGTCTCTTTAATCTAAAATTGGATTTTGTATCACCATAGGAATTAAAGAAGGGCATAGAATATGAAGGATATCAATAATACACAAAGGGAAAAAACAGACCAACCTATCAAAAATAGTGCCATAAAAAACAGTATAGAAACACAAGTTAAGATAGGCAAGAAAATGATAAGTGAGCACCTGTCCAGCCTAGACGAGTTCAAATCACCAGGACCAGATGGATTACACCCCAAGGTTCTCAAGGAACTGGCAGATGTGATCTCAGAACCACTGAACTAT
>NW_015386262.1:411180-414177 GCF_001527695.2 Protobothrops mucrosquamatus | reverse complement strand
AACTTAGAACTAAGGAGAAACTTCCTGACAGTTAGAACAATTAACCAATGGAACAACCTGCCTCCAGAAGTGGTGAATGCTCCAACACTGGAAGTTTTTAAGAAGAGACTGGACAGCCGTTTGTCTGAAATGGTGTAGGGTTCCTGCCTGGGCAGGGGGTTGGACTCGATGACCTCCAAGGTCCCTTCCAACTTTATTACTATTATTATTATTATAAGAAGAAAGAGTCTAGAGGGGCAATTTATAACATAGGTCCCTGTATATATAAAATAGAGCTGGAAGGGATCTTGGAGGTCTTTTAGTCCAACCCCCTGCTCAAACATATCTCTCCTATATATCTTTCACTATTTTCACCATTGGTGATGCTGGTAGGAATTGGAATTGAGCTGTATCTGGTGATTTACACGCTGTCCATACTGGGATGAAGGATGAGTATTATTAAAAAAAATATGTTACAGGAGAGTAATAGTTCATCAATGGTCAACAATTTGCAATTATTTTATTTTCAGTTTGGGGTGCTTTATTGGTTTTCCCCCCATACATTCAGTAATAATTTTTCAACAAATGTGCTGTCTGAGTTTACATTTGCTAATACATATTTAATTCCTAATCCTTTATTCTTTCCTCTACCCATTGATAAAATAAGTCCCAAGTTTGGTAATATTCTGTTTCTTCTTTTTCTTTCAGTCTCATGGTCAAGTCTATCCATCTCTGCACATTTTCATCTTAATTCTAGTTTTCTTTCCTTGCCAGATAAATTTCAAGATTAATGAATTTAAGTCTTGAAATAATTTTTTCTCAAGTTTTATAGATATTGTTTGGAATAAGAATAAGATTTTTGGTAGTATGTTCATTTTCACTGTAGCAATTCTTGCTAATATTGACAATTGCAAGTTTTTCTATTTTTCCAAATCCAGTCTTATTTGATTCAATAGTTTTGTATGATTATCTTCTTTTATCGTTGAACATCTTGCTGTTAAATATATTCCCAGATATTTGACCTTTTTAACTATTTGCAATTCTATTTTTTCCAACATTTGTGGTTTTTTTTGCTTAGCTATAAGGTTTTTAACTATTACTTTGGTTTTTTCTCTGTTTATTTTCAGTCCTGCCATTTCTCCATATTGTTCTATCTTTCCCAATAGTTTAGGAATCATCTCCAAAGATTTTCTAAAATAAATACCAAGTCATCAGCAAATGCTTGTAATTTATAAGTTTCACCTTTTATTTCTAGTCCTTTAATTTCTATATCTTGTCTAATATTTCTATTTAGAACTTCCAAGGTGAAAATAAATAACAATGGAGATAATGGACATCCTTGCCTTGTGCCTTTTCTTATCTCAAAGTTCTCAGTATAGTCTCCATTCACAATCACTTTCGTTGTTTGTTTATTGTATATTGTTTTTATCATGTTTATAAAGTTCTGTCCAAAGTCCATTATTTTTAATTGTTGAATCATAAATTGCCAGGAAACATTATCAAATGCCTTTTGGGTATCTAGAAATATTAGTGCCAGTTGTTTCCCTGGATGTAATTCATAATATTCCAATTCATCCATTATCACTCTTAAATTATTTTTAATTTGTCTCTTTAGTAAAAAAACATTTTGGTCTGAATGTATAAATTCAGTTAGGAATCTTTTCAGTCTCTCTGCCATTATTGAAATAAAAATTTTATAATCCACATTTAGTAACAATATCAGTCTATAATTTTTTTATCTGTGTCAAATCTGAGTCTTCTTTTGGTATTAAGGTAATATTTGCTTCTATCCATGTATTTGGGAGTTTAGCCTCCAACAAAAGTTCATTGCAAATGTCTTTCAGTGCTTCACTTAATATATCTTGTAAAGCTTTATATGACTCCACCGGTAGTCCATCTGGCCCTGGTGTTTTCTCATTTTTTTGTCTTCTTATAGCCTCTGTTATTTCCATCATTGTTATTTTTTCCTCTAACATAATCTCACAGGTTTCTGAAATTTTTGAAGGATTATTTTCTTCCAGATATTGAATCATTCTCTCTCTTGGAATTTCTTCTATATCATACAGTTTCTTATAATATTCTTTAATTATCTTTTTTATTTCTTTATTTTTAAATTGTAGGCAATCTTTTTCATCTACTAAATTATTTATCATTTTCTTCTCCTTCTGTTTTTAAGTTTATAAGCTAACCATCTTCCTGGTTTATTTGCATTTTCAAAAAAGTTTTGCTTTGCTCTTTTTGTTTGCTGTGCCAATTTTTCTGAATCCAACAGATTTAATTTGCACTTTATTGTTTCCATTTCTCTTTTCAGAATCTTCTTTTGCGGGTTCATTTGCAGCTCTGATTCTAGTTTTTCAAATTTTTCTTTTAATAGTATATATTGCTGTCTTTTCTGGGTTTTTTTTTTGCCATGTATGTTATAGCTATACCTCTAAAGTATGCTTTGGCTGTATCCCATATGTATCTTCTTTTTTGTTTTCTTTGAAGAAAAACTCCATTTTTTTGCTAATTCTATAAAAAAATTTCTTTTAATATAGATTGGTTCAAAGTCCATCTTGATTTTTTTAGTATTCCTCTTTTACTTTTAAAGTAAAAGTACTTTAAAAGGGTTGTCACTTTTAAAGGGTTGTGGTCTGCCCATGTAGCTGGTTCTATCTCAATTTCCTGCATACTTGTCCTCAGTTCATATGTCATCCAGATCATGTCAATTCTGGACCAGGATTTATGATTGTTTGAATAAAATGTGTATTGTAATTTTCCGGGATTAATTTCCTTCCAAACATCTTGTACTTCAATTTCTTCTATTATGTTAAAAAAACCTTAGGTAATCGTTTTCTTCCAGTCTTTTCTGTTTTGCTAATTTTATAGTCTAATGTCCCATCCACTATTGCATTGAAGACTCCTACTAAACAAATATTTTGATACTCCATTTCTTTCTTTCTTTTTTTTTTTTCAAAGAATTTTTTATTGTTTTCAACATAAAAAAAAAGGCACATCACAAATACATCACAATTGAAA
>NW_015386262.1:396997-409442 GCF_001527695.2 Protobothrops mucrosquamatus | reverse complement strand
CCCCCGAGATCCGGACGATCCCGGATCTCCTAACCTTCCGCCGCGCCCTCAAGACATGGCTTTTTCAACAAGCGGGACTGACCTAGGGTGAATTTTAAATAGGGAAATTTTTTTTAAAGATTTTAATAATGACACAGCCATAAATATATTTGGTTTTTAATTGGTTTTATAGGGGAAATGTTTTTTGTGTTGTTTTTTTAATATGCTGTGAGCCACCCTGAGTCCCGTGGGGAGAAGGGCGGCATAGAAGTTAGTGTAATATGCCCAGGGGAAAGGTATCAAGCCGTTTGACAGCTGATGCAGGCTGTCAAAACGGCTTTTACACAGAAACAGGCGGGAGCAGCAAACAGCTGCGTCCAGCGAAGGCGCCTGCCACCGGAAGCCCCCCTTGATACTCCATTTCATTCAAAATATTTCATCTATCTCCACTTGCATCTCTGCTCGGTCTGCTTTCAAAGCCTCTGCCAGGAGATCAATAATCACGACTGCTATATTCTCTTCTCTGTCTTCAGGAATATTTTGAAATCTTAAATAGTGTTCCACTTTCTCCATTTCTAAGATCACCACCAGTCCTTCTAGATTTTGATTTGCTTGTTCTAATTTTTCATTTTCTTGTATTAGTACTTCTATTTTTTATCAATATCATCTGGCTTATTTTCCATTTTCTGAATTCTTTGTTCATTCTTAACAATCATTTGTTGGTGGGCTTCAAATTGTGTCTTTATGTCCAACATTTGTTTGTTTAATTTATCAAAATTACTTTTTGTCTCTTCATGGTTTTTTTGTATTGATTATTGAATTAATTTTAATGTAGTTTGCATCTCATTTTGAGCAGTGCTTATTTTCTCACGCTGCAACATTGTTTCAATAGATCCCTGGCTTGTTGGGCTGGATGTTCCAACAGAAGGTGCAGAGGAAGTCTTTTTCATAAGTCTGGTGAGTTTTGATGTACTCATTTTTCAAGCCAACTATCTTAGGCTAAAATCCAAACCGTAAAAGGAGCCAACTACTTTAGGCTAAATCCAAAATCTCAAGGAGAGAAAACAAAGTCAAAAAAGCAAAAAGGAAAAAAAAGCCAACTATCTTAGGCTAAAATCCAGCAAAAAAAAAAATGAGCCAACTACTTTAGGCCAAATCCAAATCCTCAGTCAAATCACAGATGTAAAACGCCCATTGTCTCCAAATAATTCCTGTTTTGGTTATATCCAGAGTTAACAGATATAATTGTAGAAAGTCTTTTCACTTATAAACTCACATAAAGGCACTTTGTTTACACCAGGTGTTGTTTCCAGATCAAACACTTTCAGATTCTTTTATTATTTGGTATTACTGTCCCTTCCAACTTTATTATTATTATTATTATTATTATTATTATTATTATTATTATTATTATTATTATTATTATTATTATTATTATTATTATTATTATTATTATTATTATTATTATTATTATTATTATTATTATTATTATTACCACTAGATGTCCTCATACACTGTTTCTCAATATCTGGGTTTAAAAGATTATTACAAAGTTTTTCTTTTAAAGTTCTTTATAGGTTATTTACCCTAGGAATTAAATCTAATTTTTTCCCACATCCTGTAGGTTAAACAGTCTTTTTTTGAGTCAATCTGAGTTCAATTTTTAAGAGTTCTTTTATCTTCCTTAAAATCCTTTCCCCTCCTGTAGTTGCTCGCCGCTTTTAACTCTCTTCTCCCCTAGTCCTTCTGGGGTCTTTACTTCATAGCTCTTTCCAATCAGGGGATCAACATTTCTAAGTCCATAAGGAAAAGGAATAGAAGAACAGGCTCATCCAGTTTCAGCATGCTGTTGACAATCAGATGTTTAGTGGAGTGCCATGGCTCCTCGCTTTTCTTCCAGCTGGTGATGACTTGGGCCGTCTGGGCTTACCAGGAAGCCTTTTCTCTGTCCTTTTGAAGGTTTCTTCAGTCCGTCTGCACCGATCGCCGTCTAGTCCGGACTCCCGAGGCATTCCTCCTTCTTCCTTGCCCCTCCAGGGCAACTTTCCGACCCCTTGGGGTCGCCAGGCAGAACGAAATTGGGCTAAGAAGCCGGAACTCCAGCTTCTTCCACCCATCTTGTCATTCTGATACATTGCTGCTTTTGGAATAATTAAAAGAAGTTCATAAACAACTAGAAATACTCTCTTGGTCAGATTGCAAAAACAGATGTCAAGGGGTTTAGTGGATTATTCAGAGCACCAAGGGAAGCTATGATAAGGGTTTTTACAATGAGCTAATTATGTTCACGGTACAAGACAATATTTATTGTGTCCCTCTGCAATATTCAACACATGCACCAAACAACTGCATATATCAGTTTGTAAACTATCAGATTTTGAGTTCAGGATAACAATAGCCTGCTGCTTGAAACAGATCCTTTGTGATCCCAAATACCAATAATACAAACCTCTGGAGTTGCCATCTGACTTATGGCAGAATAGTGAGTATACCTGAAGAAGAATCTCTATAGGTGACTTCTATAGATTGGCACGTTAACACAGGAGCAAAACTTTCTTCCAAGACATGTTAAGTTTTCAGGATGTTAAGTTGCATACAGCCATAAAGGCAATTATTTGATTTGTAGTCAAGAATGGACTAGTAGCTACTGAATACACCAGAATAATAATATTTTCAAAATGACCATTAATTCCAGTCAGGAATAGTTGCAGAATCAAATGCTGCTTCTGAATAATCTTTAAAGAAAAAAAAACATATCTTAATGCCTCTGAAGAAGACAGCCACAGTTGCTGGTGAAACATCAGGAAATCTGTTGTCTAGTCCATGGTCAATAAATCTTGAAGCCCAGCACTGTTCAACTTAGAAATTTTTCTTATAAACATGATTGCCAATTTCAAATTTCTGGGACTTTAGAACTATTGCTGATGACTCTGTACAGTAAAAAAAAAACTTTCCTTCCTTCCTTCCTTCCTTCCTTCCTTCCTTCCTTCCTTCCTTCCTTCCTTCCTTCCTCCCTTCCTTCCTTCCTTCCCCTTTGTGAGCACTGTGCATTTTATGTCCTGAAATTCAGTCAGAAATAGTATTAGAATCCTTAATTTGGCTGCTGTAAAAGAAAACATGTAAAAATGCTGTTGTGCTTTAAAACAAACACATTATTCTCCATGATACTTCTCATAGAGTGTTATGCACTAGCAAGTGTGCATTGAAGCATGAGGTATATCCAGTCATAGTTCCCTGATTATGTATATGACATACACATTTAGGAAAAAAAACAGATTAGTTTTTATCCTGTTATATTTCGGAAAGTATTTTTAAAAGCAGCTTAAGCATCTGGCAAATGTAATACTATTACCTTAAATACTGTAGCTCTATTTTCCTGAGTTACACTGAAAGTGGTAGTTGTATCTTTTGTCCTCTGGGTGTCTATGCTGCCACACAGTTTTCAACATGTGAAAAGATGAGAGAGGTGAGTGTTTTTTTCAAGGTCAGAGATGCACCTGAAACAAAAGGGCTTACATAATTCTCCCATCCAAACTGCAATACTTTCTTGCTTTGACAAATATGGCCATTAAATTCAGACTACTTCAATCGGTGATCAGATTTTTATCCATGACTTTGGCATAGATCCTCTGAACTTCCAGAGTATATACATGTACACACTATTTGTCATAAATAGTCATATATCCTTAGGCCTGGTGTATCTGCCTTCTGTATCAACAACTAAAATAGTTTCTTCTTTTTCTATTTTTGGTATGTGTACATATCTCAAACTTTTTGCTAGAGTTTCAAGTGTTTTTTCCCTCAAAATCAATTCTGTGAGATGGGCTGGGAGAGTGTGACTGGGCCACAATCACTCAATATGTTCCATAGTCAAGACAAAACTAAAACTTGGGTCGTGATCCAATGTCCAAACTTCCACTAGCTCCTACCTACCTAATACTCCTTATCCTCCTATTTTCTCCAGCACAACAACCCTGTGAGTATGTTTAGTCGGGTTGAGAGAGAGTCCAAAATCACCTAGCTGATTTAGGTTAACAAAATAAACTCATAAGTCTAATACTTCAACACTTGCCTATAAAAGTGTTATCTAAGTTAACAATTCCTCATAATTTATATCTTTCATCAGCAGGGCTTTTTTTGTCATAGAACGCCCAGAACGGAGTTCCGGCACGTTTTTTGGATGGAACCTTGTAGGGTAGGCAAGGCGGGTTGTATGACGTGTGTGAGTTCCGGCACCTTTTTTTTTTTTTTAGAAAAAAAGCACTGATCATCAGTCTATCACATCGTCTGTCCAGATGCCTTTTGATGAATAAAAGAATAGACTGTTATTTTGCTATTTTTTAAAATGTGAAATAAGATAAATCTGTGCATCACAGCTTTTTGCAAAGTTCTTTTCAGTTGTCTTTTAATGATAGACGAACAGGCAGATAGACAGGTAGAAACCAGTCTAGAAACTGGGAGACCATGAGTTCTAGTTCCACCTTAGACACAAAGTCACCTGGTGACCTTGGGCCAGTCACCCTCGCTTAGCCTAGGAAGTAGGCAATGGCAAACCACCTCTGAAAAACCTGCCTCCCCCCAAAAAAAACCTGCAGGGACATGGCCAGGCAATCATCAACTTGAAAGCATTGTGTATGTGTGTGTATTTTAAAGCAACATGAACAAACATGGGTCAGCAGCTGAATCATAGGCTGTATGTTAAGAATCAGGACAATTGAATTAAACAAGTCCAGATAGGCCATGGATGCTTTGGGGCATGCAATGCATGTAATACGTTGAGACTATTCACTTTCTATGAAAAGTGTCAAAAGGTTAAGATGCAAAAAGCATGGGGGATGGGGAGAAAAAAGACTAAGGAAGGACGAGAGATGGGAAACATTAGCAAAGTTAGAATTGTTGGTAAAACAAATATTAAAATTAGTATGCAAAAATGTAAATCTTAGAAAGCAGAAACCTGCTTTTTCAAAAAGCGAAAATGAATTTGCAGACTGTTGTGTCACATTCCAAGACTAAAAAAACTCAATTATAATAAGTAAACATTGGAAGTCAGCAGAAAGATCTTGACAAGGAAGTTGTCCAGCAGGTGTGTTCGAGCTTTAAATGTCAGCTTTGGTCCCATCATTAGATGATATAAAGCATCCGGTTCTGCTCTTGGGAGTCATCACTAGTTAATTTGTGAGATGGTTCGCCATTATCTGCTAGCAGGTTTGCCCACTGTGTCCCATTTATCCAATGTTATTGTGTAAGCCCCACTGAGAATGTTTTACTCTTAATGGTCATGTAAAAATATTTCCAGTAATATGAACAAATAAACATTGTCTCTTATTTTTGTAAAAGCCATGGAAATGTACTCCAGTTTTATCAAATCCCAGATTTATTCTAGATAGGAAGAGATGATACCAATGGCCAGAGTAACCAAAACTAGTTTAGCTTAGGAGTAGGCAAGCTTTTGGTAATTGCATTTAAATATTTGAAGACTTCAAGCTTGTCCTCTAGGCATCACTATTCATTAAGTCTGCTTTCGATCTGTTTTGGGTTGATTTTGGAGTGTTGCAGTGACATTAGAAAATTCATTGGCATAGGTTTCTTCTCTGCCTGTCCCTTACACTCATATCTTTTTTCAAACAATAGGACAGTTTTAAACATCTCGTTATAATTATGCCGGAATAAATGTATGACCAGTTTGAAGGAAGCCAAGTCCTTAACCTTGTTAAGGTTATTTATATGTTGTATATGGCATGTTTATATGTGTGTTATGTATATGTATATGTATACTTTTGACAGCAGGCAACAGATTTAGCCTATGACTCTATTACACCTGAATCACAAAAATCCTCTAGATGGCAGCAAAAGGATAGAGAACTCTTTGCTTCCATCCAATGGTTATTGTATTTTTTGCAGCCTAGATTATATGGTAGAATAGAATAGAATAGAATAGAATAGAATAGAATAGAATAGAATAGAATCTGTAGTTTTGGGAGTTGCATTTTTGGGAGTTGCATTTTTATCTGGTTGTTAGCCGCCCTGAGTCCACAAGGAGAAGGGTGGGATATAAATATAAATAATAAATAAATAAATAAATAAATAAATAAATAGAATAGAGCTGAAAGGGACCTTGGAGGTCTTCTAGTCCAGCCCCCTGCTCATACAGGAGAACTTATACCATTTCTAGTCCAGCCCCCTGCTCATACAGGAGAACTTATACCATTCCAGTCTCTTCTTAAAAACCTCCAGTGTTGGAGCGCCTACAATTTCTGAAGGCAAGCTGTTCCACTGGTTAATTGTCCTCACTGTTAGGAACTTTCTCTTTAATTCCAGGTAGCTTCTCTATTTGGTCAATTTCCAACCATTGTTTCTTGTCTTGCCCTCTGGTGCTTTGGAGAATAGTTTGACCCCCTCTTCTTTGTGGCAGCCCCTCAAATACTGGAATACTGCTATCATGTCCCCCCTATTTCTTCTTTTCTTTAGACTAGCCAAACCCAAATCCTGCAGCCGTTCTTCATATAAGGGCTACAGAATTCTGTTTGAGACAAGAGCTTTTTGATCAAGCTTGTAGAAGTAGTTGAGTACTGCATTTTCAGCTTCAGCAGTAGCATTTGCTTCAAATCTGAGACTGACTGAAAATCACTCTTCCAGTTGCAAGATATGCAGTAAGTAAAGAGATACATGCCTGTTTCTCCACAGTTATTGCTTACCCTGGCCAAAAAAAAGTGTTCATAAAAATTGTCTGAATGAAACTAAAAGGTGGATGAAACTTTCAAGAGTTCAGCTAAAGTCAGGTCAAGAGAATATAGTTTATGCCTCGGTAGGCACAAATGGACAATCTTGAGACTGTAATCTTAAACTCAAGGTGAAAACCTGCAGAATGAAGGGAAAAAAAACCATATCAAGGCTCAGGTGAGAAAACCAGCCTTATTTAATAGTAAATCCCACTGGGTTTCATGGTGCTGATTCCAGGAACCCTAACTGCAGTCTAAGAATTGCTATTATTATGGTCCATCATACAGACAGTAAGGTGTTTAGACTGGATTTAGCATTTTATCCACCTATCAAGTCCTTCCCAGGGACCTAATATAGGCATATGATGATGATGCTAAAGGTATTGTCATGGGATATTATCATTATTACTATGGTTCATCGCACAGTCAGCCAGATGTTCAGACTGGATTTCTCATTGTTGTCCACTCACTTATTAAGTCCTTCCCAAGGAGCTGGAATAGGCAGATGGTGGATATTTGATCGTGTTAAAAGTATTGTTGCAGGGAGTAAGCTGTTTTGCAATTGACCAAATGTGATTTTTGTCAATCCTGAAGCTTGTCTGATGCTTGTCTGATGCTGCACTGCTTGTCTCGTTCCCCCATACAATGACCAGATTTGAACTGCAAAATCCAAATATCCACTAGAGGCAGTAAAAGAGGTACCCATAGAGGAGAATACTCATAGCTCAGGGATGAAATAAGAAATACTTACTTCTTTTTGATCTGATATTAACCTTGGTGTTAATCTCTGCTCACCTGGGTGTTGAATGCTTGGGGGGGATGTCTTGGTTTTTTGTTTCTTTTTTGGCTTATTTATTACTCTATCAAATAGAGTCACCTAATGAAAAGGAATGACTCACTGGAGAAGAACCTAATGCTGGGAAAGATTGAGGGAAATAGAAGAATGGGACGACAGAGAATGGGGTGGCTGGATGGAGTCACTGAAGCAGTAGGCGTGAGCTTAAATGGACTCCAGAAGATGGTAGAGGACAGGAAGGCCTGGAGGAACGTTGTCCATGGGGTCGCGATGGGTTGGACATGACTTTGCAACTAACAACAACAACAACAACAACAACAATCAAATGGTATGTAGATGCAGTTTATGTCTTTGTGCCTATTGATGACCGATTTGTCACCCCTCACTCTACCAGCACTGATGATATTACCTAGTAACATACTTCTTTACAATTTACTATTTCTTTTTTATTATTCTTTTCTTGGATACTAACATTTTTTAGAGCAATTGTTTTAGGACTTCTCTTTGACACATTGCTTTAGCTTTCTTTCCCTGCTTCCATCAAAATCACTCTGAATTTTCTTTGCCTTTTTTATACTAAACATTCTTTGCAACTATTTTCCTCTCTATACAGATAACTTCTATGTCCATTTCTTCCCAAAATTTACTTCCCATACTATCAAAAATGGTCTGTTTCTCATTCAGAAACTCTGATCATGCTAGTATCTTTCACTGATTCTCTCAATCGTTCATCATAAGCAGATGCATAATGCTTTGAAAGTTATATTCATTTCTTTGTCATGAGGATGGAAGAAAAGATTGTGCTTAAATCTTGTATTCAAAACAAACTTTTCTTCTAAGTAGATATTTGCTACTCATGATTTTTCTTTCCTGGATTTTTGAATGACCCAATTGCTTTTTATAAACTTGCTTGTTTCATTCCGCCCATCAATCCATGTTACCTAGCAGGACAATTATATTCTTCTTGATTGCATTTATTCAGAAAGTTGCAGAATTTGTTTTTCAAAAGTTCATCTCTGGTCCTTCCATTATGAACGGTCAGTGAAATATAACACACTCGATGCCTCGATTCCTACCATGGACGAATGGCTACAAAAGCTGAAGGAATTAGCAGAGATGGCCAAATTTTTTATATATATAAAATATATATAGCTATTTTATATAGCTATTATATATATATAATAGCTATCCCCTTTCATTCATCATTAAAACTACATCTTCACAACCCTGCAGGTGTTCATCAATTTCACTTTGCAGTTCAACTTTCTTTTAGAACTGTAACATCCTTCCTGTTTTTTTGGATCAGATAGCAGCATATTTCATTTCATTCCTGTATTTATGCTCTGTAGTGTTTGGTTCTCTTCTTTTCCAACCTTCCATATACCATGATAATCACTGAAATGGCCCACAGATACTGCTTTCTGATCTTTATCATTGCTTTGATCAAGCGAAGCTTTCTAGTAATCTAATAATCAGTGATATGATAGTGTATTTTTCCTGAGGTGTCTGGATAACATTTTGAGGCCTGTTATTGACCATGTCTAACAAGATGATGTTGCCATTTCATTCCTCCCATTTTTAAAAATTCTGTTTATTCCATTTAGAAGCACCAGCCTATTAATCCAAGATGATTTTTCTTTTTCTGGGAGAAGAACTGTATTCAGGCCATACTCTAAAAGCTAATTGGGGAATACCAGAGCAAAATCTTAATTTATTTCATGTTGATTTATATATATAATTAAATAAACTTAGCATTTTACATCTCTGGACATACATCAATTATATTTTTCCTCCTGACACATTAAACATGACAGTTGGGTGGTAACATCAGAAATCAAGTAGGAGCACCAATCAAAGTGTTCCAATGTTTCATAAGATGCCCCTTTTTCTTCAGGTATGTCACTCAAGTCTGGATTCATTTTTATGCTGAACAGGTAGCCTTCTCCACCTCTTGCCCATTGATTCTCAGGCCATTTCTACAGTCATTAGCAAATTGAATGAAGGGATATAGCTATTCTGCAAGTGCAAGGAAAGTTAACCTTTTATCCTATCTTTTTTCATCCTGTCCTTTCTAACAAGTCATTAATGTTATTAAGTGACTTCTTCAATGAACTCCTTTCACTTCTAAAAATGACCAGATCATCAGGATGGGACATATATCTAGGTTCAGTCCCCTTTTTTTCTTATCTTTCTTGACAAACCACTCTCCTTCACAGTTTTATCTTTATAATTGATGAACTGTATATGACATAATTTACAATCTTGTCAAGCAACCTTCAAAATTGCACACCAGCTTTTTCAACACTTTTAAGTTTGGCTTGCTCAAAGACTCATTCTATTCCTATCAGCAATATCCTATTCCTTTTTGAGCCCAACCAAATAATGTGGGATATTGCATTTGAGAGAAGAACAAAATTATATTACTGTCCTGGGAAATATATTTGGATTTCTCAATTCATGTTTTGATGTGCAGGTCTAGAATCAAGGTGCTGCAAGTGGCCATAGTTTTATATTTTATATTATCACACCATATTGATAGGACAAAAGGTGGTTATTCATGCTTAATCCTCAGGCTAAAAGGTCACGGCTAGAATGAAAGGGACATAGCCTGAATGTATGAATTAGAAATATCATGTAGTGTATAGCATGTCTCATTTTGAATTCTGAGCATACGGCAACTCAAAACCTTTCACTGGAATGTTCTAAGTGATCTTATTCAAATGAAACACAACTTAAAATTGGGTTGCATATTCTGTATCCCATTAGGAAAAATGTAGGTGGCTTCCCCTGCCAAGTTTGATTTGGGTGTTGTTTCTTCTTTGATTGTTGCTTTTTCTTGGTACTGGTTCTTGCTTACCTGGGTGTTGGTTAATAGGTATCTGATGAAGAAGAATGTGCTTAGGGCTACTTGTCTCTTTCCTTGATCATTGGTTGTGTCTTGTTTCTGAATGGCGTATAGGTGGAGTTTACCTCAATGTGTCTGACGATAGCTAGTTTTCAGAGTGCCAAGCCTGTAGAATTCTCTTGCCTTTTTGGATCTTCCTTGATTTAAAATGTCTAAAGTTTCCCAACTGATTTTGTGTTTGGAATTGTCCAGGATTGTAAAATCAAGGAAATTCTTTATTATTCAGTAATTATTTTGCTTTGGGGATGTGCTGTGTCCTGACCATGATAGCTGTTGTTTGTTCTTTGGCTGGTGAGAGATCTGGACAGGACTGGACATTTTAAACTTGTTGTTAAGTCTGCGCTGTCTTTTGTCTTGAGAACATTCTGTTTCTGTATCCATTTGGTTAAAGGAATTATTGTCTGTATTACATTTTCTTGGTTTCACTGATTAATTCAATGCTTTGGAATGATGCTTCTAAGACTGTGAATGATTTTATTGGGATGACATTCTCTGTGTTTAATCCTTTCTGGAGGATGTTGTGTTATGAGGAAGATACAGGATGGTTGGAGATGTTTATCACCCATTCAGATACAGATTCATCTTTTTCTGTTAGGTTTAGCTTTAGCAGTTTGATTTTCAGTTTTCCTTCCCTTCCCTTCCCTTCCCTTCCCTTCCCTTCTTGATAGTAATTAGTTTAATGGGATCATGATTTGTTCTAATCTTTATTCTAAGGCATTCATGGTGTGCTAGTATTTGTACAGTCTTAGGTATTATCATTAGAAGTACCATTTTTCAGCTCCCCTGGTGCGCTATTTTCTGTCCTAGTGAAAATCTTAAAATGGCAGAATACTACTTGTCATCCACACTGCTATGGATAAGAGGCTAATTCTTAATATTTAATAGTTTTGAAAATATTTTAAAAAATCCCAGACAGACCATCGAAACAATAGTTTCTAATACAAATTAGCATGTATTTAAATAAATCTCATCTGCAGCACTGAGCCAGAAACATAAAGTAATCTTATCAATAGGCTCCTTTCCAACTTGTTTAGCATTTTTAAGGCAAGGAAGATATAATGACTGGTGGGTTTTTAATATTTTATTTTCCAAGTAAATAAATAAATAAGAGATCTCCTTCACCAATTTTATAGTAGACTGATTGCAAATGGCAGCTAGTTGGACCCTCTACATATGTTCAAATAACTATGTATTTTGCATATTGCTGGAGTTTTTTATTCCACATTGGAAATTTGGCATACTATCTGGCACAAAAAATAGCTAAACTCACAGCCTCCATTTCACTGTGACTGGAATGACTAGAATACATAACACAAACTTAAGTTGGTTTATTTTGGCCAATTAAACTAGCAGACAAAATCAAACCATTAGATAGCCTGTTCCTAACAAAGGACATACTGCAACATTTCTCATAATATATGCCTTGTATATGAATATCTCTTGACATCCTAGCTAAACCCTAAGATTCTGCTAATATTGACTTAGCTTAACATGTAGAAAACAAATGAACTATAATCAGCTTCTGACTTGTAGTACAAGCAAAAGCACAAACATAGCCATTCAATTAGAAAAGTGTACATGCTGATCTGACAGAAGGTAAAATACATATAAGTTTTCTCCAGCAAAATGGAGGTAATACAGGAGCCATAAATATCCTATGATATCCTATGAAAAGGAAATACAAGGGGATCCACACTTAACAACCATTTCTTCAGTGACTGAATCTACAATGGCACTGAATGAGTGGTACTTATGACTGGTCCTCAAAGTTCTGGCTATTTCAGCATCCCCATGATCACATGATTATGACTGGTTCACAATTGCAATGTCCTGTAGTCATGTGATCACCATTTTCAATCTTCATTGCCAACATCTGACAAGCAAAGTCAATAGGGAAGCCTGCAGGAGGTCACAGATAGCAACAAATGAGATATTGTGCTTAACAGCAGGGTGCAATTTGTTTAATGTTGGCAACCAGAACTGCCAGAACTGCCATTGCTAAGTGGTGCAGTCACATGATATCACCTTTTATATCTTTTTTTTTTT
>NW_015386262.1:362972-395597 GCF_001527695.2 Protobothrops mucrosquamatus | reverse complement strand
CAAGTAAGCTCGCAATTAACTTCAAGTTGCAGCGGTGGCGGCGGCTTCTTGCTTCGCCGAAGCGAAGGCGTCCTGGATCGCGGAGAATCCTCGGGGCTCCGGAGGAGTTCTCGCCTACATCGTCCATATAGGACGACTCGGGAACTCAACTCCTACCCCGGGCAGCTCACCTATCCCCTTATGCCCAGGGGAAAGGTATTAAGCCGTTTGACAGCTGATGCTGGCTGTCAAACCGGCTTTTACGCAAAACAGGCGGGAGGCAGCAAACAGCTGCGACCAGCGAAATCGCCTGCCACCGGAAGTCTCGATATCACCTTTTATATCTGTATTGCTTAGCATGATAGAATATTTTTCCAGCGCCACAACAGAAAAGCACAATAATCTTGCCTATCTGCCTTCAAATCCTAAAAGGACCTTTAATTCTGACCCCACACTGTCTTCTCAGCAAAAACAAACAAACAGATCTTTGAATATGTTCAAACTCTAGCTGGATAGAGTTTAGAGGCAAACTAGGCTAAGCTGACACAGTCTTTGCAGGAAATGTATTGTGAACAGCTTTAACAAACCAGAAAAATAAAGAACAATAAACATAAAAAACTCAGCACCTTAACTGTCCCAGAGTTTTTCTATTTTTATAACACTCTAAAGGCTCTGCAATTAATGGACTAAAGAGCGTGCACATAGTACAATAATATTGAACAGTTCAGCAAATCAACTCTAACCCCAAACCCTGATGTTTGCATTTTTAAATACGCTGTGAAAGATGTATCATCCAAAACTCAACCATCCAACCAAAGTAGCATAGAAATGCCTTTTTGAAAAGATTATACACCGGCTTCTTGAACTTGGGCCTCCCTGTGCACTCTTATGTGCATGTTCCTGTGATGGTTGATGCCAAAATTTAGAATGGATTTAAAAGTGAAAAAGGGTGTTGATGTTCGAAAGCATCAGGGCACAATAACATCCGCAAACTGGATGACAGCATCATCTCTGCAGACAAACTTTGCATTTAGTCATGAATGTATAACTTCCAACACTCATATTTATGTGTAAAGCACACAACTTTGCATTTTGCTGGACTGCATCTGCTTTTTTAAAAACTTTGTTTTGTAGAGTACAAAGCCGCAAACCTGAAGACTCCCTGGTCATTTCATGGTAGCTCAGCAGGCCAAAGTATGCTAAATTTTGTTTAACTTTGGAGTTAAGTATAACTACTTAAGTATCACTAATTGTTGGAGAGAGATTGACTGAGCTGGGGGAAAGAGTCAAGTGGGGAATTAGTCTGGAATCATTACATAGGCACAGGAGGGCAAGGTCTGACACTCTCCCAAATGCTTTTGAACCTTGTCTTGCCCAAGTGTAAACTGCCAGTGTGAGAAGAAGACTGCTGTGAAATAGGCATCGAGCAATAAAGTAGGTAATTTAAACTTTTCACATGTAGGTCTGGGTGTTCAGGCCTGACACCAGTGGGAAACCACCATACCAAGAAGAACACAATCCATGCCTGATTAGCAGCATGGTATTGAGCAGAAGCCCTGTAAAATGTTTGTAGCAACCATTGTTGGGCATATAGCTGGATGGTCCAAAAGCACCAAAGCTAACATGAATGAGACATTTTAATCAACTCTTCAGTATCATGCAGGACTCTGGATGCCAAGACCTCTTCCATGCAGCTACTCTTGACTATCATTTCCCTATCAGCAGGGTCTCCTTGTATCTTCTGAGATGAAATGTTACAAATGCTGTGAGTAGAATAAAAGTATCCAATTCATCTCAGATATCTGGCTCAGCTGAGGAGGACTACACATATCTTAACTATCTCACTGTGCACTCACAGTACACTTATTAGGATAGCATGAAAACAATGGAATATTTGCCACCAGAGTTACTTACATTTCGTGCTCAGGTACAAGCAGGTTACACATTTTGAGATCGAATTGTGTGCACCTTGCAAGTGTGCATCTGCCTTGGCTGTTTTGAAACCTAATTCATTGTGATTTTAAGTGGAGAGCTGCAATAAATTTGAGTAAATGTGTAAAACTGATGCAAACTGGCGGAGGTCGGCCAGGAGCTAGGAATCTGGGTGCCTAGGGTTTGTAATTATCAGGATATAGAAAAGAGGCCCTGAATGTCAAGGTTAATAGAAGAAATGAGTTGTGGTTAAATCCCAGGATGAGATAAGGGGTAGATGAAGAGGACTCTGAAAGGAAAGCAAAAGTGGGGAGTTTCAGTAGGGAAAGGAAGGCTGTCTCATAGAATTGAGAGGAAAAATTGAAATGAGAGTTTGGATAAAGAGTGTGGTATTGTGGGATGTGTAGAAAAAAAAGATAAATCAAGAAGCAAAGAGCACTGGACTTAGGGATTTTACTTTATGGACACAGGATTCTCCCTCCGTCAATACCAGAAGAGGAAGTAAAGAAGAGAAGAAGACACAGGATCGATCCAATGAGACCATATCTGGAAGAATGGGCAGAAAAAAGAAAAGATAATGATTGGAGAAGAATATAATCAGTTGTGTGATTGTAAAACACAAGGGTGTAGATATAACCTCTACAATGCAGTACAGAACTGTGAAACAAGAATCATTGAAGACAATCTTGATTTTATATCTACATACAGTGTCTGCAACTAGCAGACTAGTTGTCTGCAACTAGCATCAGAAAATGTGGGGGGCTGTTTTGTTTGTTTAATTCATTGGAAACTTGTATGCTACTCAAAGTTAGTTAATGGGAATGGTCTATAAGCCAGTAAATAAAAATAAAATAAAACAGAAAGAGAGAGGTTAAGATTATGTAGTGACATTTCCCCTTTAATTGAATCTTTCCAATTTCCAGCATTTGTGAAAGATTAATTTTAAGTCCCTTTTCCAATGCATATTTAAGTTTTCATGGCTGAGATAGTTTACCAGTGAAAAACAGAAGCGGCTCTTTTAGATGGTGTCATAATGAACATAATAAAGCAAAGTAGGCATGGCAAAATTATGCAGAGCAAGTACTCTAAAATGAATATCACTGGAACTATCTACTCGTCATTCAGACAATGCTGTGCATTACATGTTAATATTTTATGCAATGTTATATTGTAATTTTTAACGCAGAAAATACTTAGGCTAATTTATTATACAATTGGAATGGATCCTTCAGACCAATGATCCAATTTGCTGCTGAAAGGAAATTTAAGCATTGTTAATAGTTAGTTGTTAACTTCCTTCAATGAGAAACCAACCACTCTCCTAGATAACAGATGACACTATAAAACTGTTCCTCATGAAAGTTTTTCCTAATGTTTAATTGGAATCTTCCTTTCTGCACATATGGCCACTGGCCACTTTAATACTGGTAGCCCTCAAGTTATAATGGCAATTGGGGCAGGAATTTCCATTGCTAACTGAGGCAATTACAAAGTGTGATGTCCCATGACTGCTTTGCTTACAGACAGCAAACCTGGCTGCTCCAGTTGCTGCTGTAATCCCAGAAAAGCATGGGTTGCTAAGTGAAGACCTCATGGACAATAATGTGGGAAGAGGCAAGAGTCCCAGGCCAATGGGCTGGTGGGTGAGAGCTGTGGGTGACAAGTTTGTATAAAGGGTTGGGTGCTGCAAGCAGGTGCTAGGGAGCATGGGCAGAGGGCCATCTGTTGGAGATGAGCATAGGGACCGCTGGCATGTGAGTGCTACTGCCCTACCAGGGAGGGAAGGGGCCAGGGCTATATACCGTATAGCCCTGGCCCCTTCCACACCATATACCACTGCTAGCCAGGACAATTGTCCTACCAGAGACATTGCTGCAGGGCCTCCTCCCATGTGAGTGGGATGTTTGGCAGCAATTCCTGGCAACTGCTCAGCCAAGGACTTCCCATATAGCAAGGAGGCCAGAGGGGGAGGCGACGGTGATGGGCAGGGGGTGCCTCACACTGCATGGCCAAAAGAGCCTCTGTACTGTAGGACTTGAGGCCCAACAGTGCTGGTGACCTCAGCAGAGAGAAGGCAGGTGAAGAAGATAAGATTGTCAGCTGGGGGGCAGTGGCAGATGGGGCATTTTGATAATGTGATCAGGGGGTGCTGTGATAGCCAAAACTTTGAGGAACATAGAAGATCAGAGTCAGAAGGGACCTTGGAGGTCTTCTAGTCCAACCCCCTGCTCAAGCAGGAGATCCTATACCATTTCAGACAAATGGCTGTCCAGTCTCTTCTTAAAAGCTTCCAGTGATGGAGCACCCACAACCTCTGAAGGCAAACTGTTCCACTGATTGATTGTTCTCACTGTCAGGAAATTTCTCCTTAGTTCTAGATTGCTTCTCTCTTTGGTTAGTTTCCATCCATGGCTTCTTGTCTTGCCTTCTTCTCTAGCCTGACAGTGTTATGAGGGGGTGCTGTGAGAGCCAAACTTTGAGGACCAGTTACAAGCCCATTTTTTTCAGCACTGTCATAACTTTGAGCAGTCACTGAACAAATGGACATAACCCGAGGACTACCTGTAACAAACAAATTAGAATTGCTAAATTTAAACCCTCTCATCCCCCCCCCGCAACACTGATACTCGTGCTTGCTGCTGAATGCTTCTGACCTACTTCTACATTTCTGAAATAAATATGTTCCATAAACTCAATAGAGAACAGTTCCATACTGTTCTTTGTTCTCTATTGAGCATTGTTCAGCATTGTTTTCACAATTTCAAAGAACAGTGTAAAATCAACCCACCCTCACTTTAACAAGTGCTGGTCTTGAAATGAGGAAATTAAATGCTCCAGTGAGAGAGAGAGAGCTTCCATTAGTGGAGGATCAGAGTGCCCTGAAGCTCCACCAAGTTGTAGGGTTACAAGGGAAAAAGAGAAGATTTGTTATTATTTTGTGTACATGACAGCTGAACTAGTAGTAAAGTTACTCAGTTTCCACACTCTGGTAGCACCATGGGAATGGGTTAGTCTGGAGCTGATTTCAAATTGCCGCAAACTTTTTTTTTAAGGAAATTATTTTAGTAAAGAACAAATTGATTCCAAAATGTTGAGTTATCCTTTCTACCACAATGTTGATGTACTAATTACATTTGAGGTATGTGGAATTCTGAAAAAAAAACCAAGCTGCCAAATATCTATGGGGAAGAAACTCAGGTCTTCATTGATTTGAATTGCTGCTTTATAATAAGGTAGTGGCAATTAGAACAATTATTGCAATGTACATATCCATGTATGTAAAATGAAAGATGATTGGCTTTCTTCTTCCATCTCCTTGTTTTCAAAAGCAATGTTCCCAAATGGTTAACATTGTTTTTAAGGCAAAGATTTCAGAATTCTCAATATAGAACAAACTGCCGGCCCGTGGGCCAGAGCATCATGGTGAAACCTCACCCACCCCATTGCCGGCAATGGAAAAAAAATTGTGATATGTCACGACACGTCACGTGATGTTGCGAGTTTGACACCCCTGATTTAGAAGATCAAACTAACCATTCACTGATTTGAAAGACTCAGTAAATAAAGGTTTGGTTCAAAATTCCTCAATAAATAAAATGAATGAATCAAGATAATGTTTTTACAAGATAATCTGTAAATGTGATCCTCTAACAAAAAGAGACTTTAGTGCAACTTAAGACTAATCAATTTCATTGTAAAGCAGCGGTGTCAAACTCGCAAAGTCATGTGACGTGTCGTGACGTATCGCGGCTTTTTTTCCATTGCCGACAATGGGATGGGCACAGTTTCACCATGACGCATCCGGCCCGCAGGCCAGCAGTTTGACACCGTTGTTGTAAAGGAACAATATTGAGCTATTGTAGTGTGGCCTTCCTGACTTATGATGTCATTTGGACTGTTTGATGTCACAGATGAGTTTATATTTTTTTAAAAAAATTGTGAAGATATTAAAACTCCTCTCTTGTGTGTCATGTCAGTGCATATTCTGAATATGTGTCCTGAGTGAGCCTGGATGTTGAACTTATTCTTAGTGGAATCTAGACAACAGCATGTTTGCAATTCAGTTGGTTTGTTGTGAATCTAAGAGGAAGGTGGCCTAATCTTGTGGAAATGAATTGATAATTATATGCAACAAAGTAAAGCTGTAGATTTAATTTTGAATGAAAAGACTAATGTGTGTGTGTGTGTGTGTGTGCGCGCGTGCGCTCATGTGTATGTGTGTATATGTATGTGGGTGTGTATATCAGAAAGTATAACTTGGTGCTAAGTTGTGAGTGCATATGAAATGAGAATACATAATTTGGTGACAGTAGCATTTTATGCATCAGGGAATTGTGATAATGGGAAAATCAGATAGTAGTTTGGGAAAAACTAAGCAACATTTTGAATGACTGAGATCCAGAGGAAAGACTTACCCTGTTAGGACATGAATAGGTGGATGGAAATATAGAGTACAGAAAAAGGAATTGATCTATTCAGATATCCAAGAATGTATGAGAATGGTAATTATTGTATTTTAAACGCATTGTTTAGACATAAATTTATTCAACCTATGATTACAGAATAAACTGAAAAGCACAAGTGGTTTGCTCCTTTGTGAGAAAAACTTAAGATTAGTGAAACAATCAATTGCTACTGTCAGGAAAGGGAGATTCTGAATATAAGGACCAAGAATGAATGTAGGAAAAGTATCATGGAAGAAAAGAAAGAATCTGAAAAAAGCTTGTTCAGTTTTATGCAGTTCATAAATGTATTGATTTATTTAAAATATTTATATAGTCACCTATCTTATATTAAACTCTGGGTGGCTCCCAATCAATCATTAAAACAACATCAATTAAAAATAGCACAATGCACATATCTATTAGGACCATAAACATTAAATCTCCATTTTATTTCCCTTTTTGTTCATTTTTTTTATTTGATTACTTTGTTAAATATCACTTATACTAAAATAAAAATGTTCAAAAAGAAAAGAATGAAAAAAAGGAAATAAATAAATCAACTAGGGCAAAAGTACAACAGCTACAAAAGGGGAAAAGTGTGAGGCTTACATATAAGAAAATATTAGTAGTTAGGTTGTTTTATTATATTATTTTATATTTTAACATGTTATTTATTTTTTATTTATTTCCCACCTTTATTACTTTTATAACGAATTCAAGATGGCGAACGTACCTAATACAATACACCTTCCTCCTTTTCCAATTTTTCCCATAATAAGAACCCTGTGAGGTGAGTTGGGCTGGGGAAGAGAGTGACTGGCCCAAAGTCACCTAGCTGGCTTTCATGATTAAGGGAGGATTGGAACTTTTGTTTTTATTGTACACTGCCCAGAGTCCCTCTCTGAGGGAGATGGATAATTGAAAACTGAAAAATAAATAAATAAATAAATAAATAAATAAACAAACAAACAAATAAATAAATAAACGAATAAATAAATAAATAAATTTTACCAACAGAATGAATGAAAAGTGGATGCAATGAACGATCACATGGAAATTATTTGAAATAAAATGGAAATAATTTAGAATGATTCAAATGTGCAGAATAAACAGTAATAATTGGAAGTATGAAAAGGGACACTTGGAATAATAAAGTAAAAAGGCCGACAAGAAAATGTGCATAAAAGAAACGACTGCTGCAGAAAATGAGAGAAAGGAAGATGTACAGTATTGCTTTGGAAAAGAAAAGAGTAAAGTTGCAAAGAATAAAGTAAAAAAAAGGGCAAGCCAGAGAAAATAAAGAGCAGTTATGATGGGGGTTGGTGAAAAGGGCTAAACAAGGAGCCTTCAACAAAGTGAATGAAATTAAAAAGTCAGTCATGAAATAATTTGGAATGAAACAGAAGTGAAGGAAAAGTTGGAATGGATAAATGTCTATGGAACGTCTCAGTCATCCAGGTCATGGTTGTCCCAAAGGTGCTTTTTTTCAAGAGGCAACTGGACTTGCTTTGTTTTTCCTTGAAAACATTTCACTTATCATCCAAGAACTGAAGAAGCTTCTTGGATGAGAAGCGAAATGTCTTCAAGGAAAAACAAAGAAAGTCCAGTTGCCTCTTGAAAAAAGCACTTTGGGGACATTGGAATGGGTATTTTGAATATCTGTATAGAAATGATTTTGATATGGCAGAAACTGGAACTGAAATAAATGTTATAAATGTTAGTATAATGACAAGAAGAAATGGTATAAGAGGGCAATATGGCTGCGACATCTATCATCCCATTGATCGCCGGGGTTGATTCGGCTGATCTGGCTGGCTAGGTGGGTGTCCCCTTCCTCCCTCATCGCTCCATGTGCGTCCCTTCCGAAGCTGCACACTCAGTGGAAGAGGACGACCATCCCAGATAGAAGGAGTGTACCGATCTTCGGTCAAGGGTATACAACAAGAAAAAATGAGTAGAAAATACAATTAATGCTTTGAAAATGTTGAAAAACTACATCCTGCTGATGTAGACAATGTAGGCTTGAGAAATGTTAAAATAATGGTGTGTTTTGCTTATGGAATAGTTGTAAGATCTGCTCTCTCTCTATGTGTGTAAGGACTTCATTTGTCCTGATCATTGGGTGACAGTGATCAAAATTTAGCAAATGCAGGTCAGGCCAGGGAGTGGGTGAGTGGAAGATGGAGACCAGATTTTGTTCTTCAGCAGACGGTTCAAGGATGTATGCATCCGAGAAAGAAAATTTATTGTACGTCTAGCAAAAACATATAGTAAAATGGGTAAGCTTTAATTGTGGAATGCTTGATGTGAGTGTGAAGTTGAAGTGTGAGTGTGAAGTTGGTTGCTGAATATGGAACATGAGTGCTACAGGATAGAAGTAAAATATTTGAGAGAATAAGTGAAAAGCTCAGCAGAAGACTGAACTAGAATATATATTCTCTCTTTGTTGTTTATGGATAATTGTATAAGGAAGTTAGAGGTGAACTGAAGAATAGATCTGAAAATTAACATATCAAAGACGGTGGTGGTTGAATTTGACAGAAAAAATGAGCAAAAAATTGCAAGCTATAGATAAAAGGCAAAAATAGAGCAAGTAGATGAATTTGTATACATTAGTCAAATGTTTACTAAGTATGGGAATAGGTTTGAAAGAATTATGATGTGCAAAGGATTGCAAAAAGGTTTTGGATAGTATGTGATCTGAAGAATATGTGTTTGTTGAAAGAAGGAGAATTAGTTTTGTATAAAGCCCTCTTCTGTGTGCTTTAATATATTTGAAATAAGAGTTGAGAAGTCAAGAGAAACATAAAAGTGGATTGAATCCAGTGAGAGAAGGTTATTTAAGAAGCAGGCAACAAAACAACACAAGAAGATGCTGAAGTGGATTTTACTTTATATAAAAGTGAATGAGCAGTATATATATAAAAAAATACATTGAGATGTTTTCTTTATAATGAGAGAATGAATAAACATCAGATTATAAAACAAGTACATAAACAGATCAACAGAAAATGTCTGAGAAAATTAATTTAGCTAGTAGTTATTTCATAATAATTATAATATGGAAGATGGAATCAGCCACGCTATGTTCATTTTGGGAACATATGGGTGTGTAGAAATATATGTATGTGAAATGGTCAAGAAGAACATATATGTAGACAGACCCATAATCGAGGAGCTGTTGAACACAGAGATTCACCTGGCATCCAGGTGAAGGTCTGTTTCATGCCAGAGGGTGATATATGGGTATTTTCTTCAGGTTTACTTAATCCCTTATCTTATGGTTTGTTGTATTACAAGTTTATTTTGGGATTTTTTTTTCTTTCCTGTTGTTTATATTTGCATATATGTGGTTTTTTTGGGGAAGGGATGTGTATTGAGTTTTTTGTTATCTACAATCCTTAGCTGCTCTTTATATACGAATAGAGATTGATGAGATAAAATGTGGAAAATAAATAAGCACAAATATAATGGGAATGTACATGTAGCAATAGCACTAGCACTTCGACTTATATACCACTTCACAGTGCTCTACAGCCCTCTCCAAGTGGTTTACAGAGTCAGTATATTACCCCCAACAATCTGGGTCCTCATTTTACCAACCTCGGAAGGATGGAAGGCTGAGTAACCTTGAGCTGGTGAGAATCGAACTGCTGAACTGCAGTCAGTCAGCAGACATAGTCTGCAGTACTGCATTCTAACCACTGAGCCACCATGGCTCATGTAAACATAGAAGCCACATACTTCCAAGTATGAATATCTGAAAAATTTGGACTTTTGTATTAGAAATTTATGTATCTATTGGCTAGATTAAGCCAGGTCATTTGTGGTATTAGTTGGATTGTAGAGTCCTTAGTGGTCTCTGAGCTTTGTTGTTTTCTTGCAGATGTTTCATTACCCAACTAGCTAATACCATCAGTGCTAGAAGGAAGTAGGGTTTACTCTCTGTTTATATGGTACCACTTTATAATTCCTTGGTGAGATCATGCTTGGAATATTGCATCCAGTTTTGGTTATCACGATACAAAAAAAGATGTTGGGGTGACCTGATAGCAGTCTTCCAATATTTGAGGGGTTCTCATAGAGAAAGGGGTGTCAGCCTATTATCCAAAGTACTAAGGGAAGGACAAGAAGTAAAGGATGGAAGCTTATCAAAGAGAGATCCAGTCAGTCACAACAATTAATCAGAGGAACAGCTTGCCTCCAGAAGTTATGGGTGCTCCATCACTGGAGGTTTTTTAAGAAGAGATTGGACAGCCATGATTGGCATAGGGTCTCCTGCTTGAACAAGGGGTTGGAAGATCTCCAAAGTCCCTTCCAACTCTGTTATTCTGTTATATAAAGTAGCATGCCCTGTCAGTTGCTGGGAATGATGTTTTTTCTTAGTAGTTCATTGATTAGGCTGTTGCTGAATTATATGTTCTAGGAGTTCAAGGTAGTGAACTTCCACTTTCCTTCCAGTCTTTAATTTTTATGATGTCTTTTTAGGTTGCTAGTGTTAGGAGATGCCAAATCAGTTTGGCTTGGGCTAAAACTGGGATTTATGGATGTTATTAAAGATCAATCCCCCACATTTCCTTGTACCATGGATACTATATTAAAACAGAAAACACTTCTTATTTCAGGGAAGAAAATCACTGTTAATCACTGAGATTACATAAAACTATTTTAGGACTGTTTAGTGTGGTTAAGTTGGCAACATAATGGCAGAAAATAGTTTTCTTCTTCATTGGCTATAAGTTGTTGAATATACTTTGTGGGATGCTCATTACTTCAAAGAGAAATGCCATATTTAATATTCTCATTCATTTTGCACAAGTTTTCAAAAGTAACTAAATAAAATATACATTGTGAAGAAGAAATGCTGCCTAGTTTAAATTTAAATGCACATTTAGAACGTTCCAAAAATTCATTTTCCCACTCATTTGTTTTGAAATCTATCCCATTAAAATTTTCCCCAGATTAAGAATTTTGGATTTGGAAAGCTTTGCATTTAATTTCCTGTCTTGTTCTGCTGTAAAATTGCTTGCAAAACAAAAATGCTTGTCATATGCCCTAACACATGCCCACAAACATCATATTTAATATGCACATCATTTCTCACAATTGCCTGCAGGATTATGCCTATTTTAAAAAGCCTAGAATCCATAGAGGAAGGTATTCTGTTCATGCTATTAAGTTTTGATGGGGTTATAAAATGATAAAGATGACATATCTTCCAAGTGTTAACAGTAAAAGTAATTCCTCTGAATTGTGAGAATGGCATAATTTGTTCTTCTTAAATCTGTGAGAGGAAGGACGTATAGCAAAGAGATCCTTGACACTTTGAAAGAAGATGTGAGAAATAAGAATAGCTACAGAACAAAACCTAAGAGTTGCCATAAGAACAAGTCCTTCATATATTCATATACATCTTGATTATTTATTACTGTCAGTGGAATAAACTGTGATCATTAAACATTATTTTATTTCAAGTCTGACATTATATACTATAAAAGTATGATTTAATGTTTGATACGCCATTTATTCCATTAATTATACACATGCATGTAAATGGTCCACAATGTACAGTAAGTATACCACCAAATTGTTCTTCCCAATGCCTAGAGGCCAGAATATTGAGAGAAGGACAAGGAATATATTTTAACTATTTCTAAGAAATAGAAATTGCTCCCAAAAATAGGGCAGATATCAATTAAGGACATTTTATCTTGGTACTGCCAATAACCACTCTATCATGCTTTCAGTGGTCTATGATTCCATTCCTCCTCTGTCTATCACTCTTCTCAAAGGTAACTGAATGGAAAGCTGAGCCATGCGCAACTAACTTTGCCCTTGCCATCTTAGATCTTCCTGTGCTGCCAGGTTAAAGTGTAACCCACTCTTCAGTCGGCAGAAAAGTATCTCTAAGCCTCATCTCACCTCCCTCCTTTGTTCTGAATCACTGTCCAACCAATATTGTCCTAATGGATGTATGTGTGTGGGGCATGAGATAAACACAGTGATTGCTCTATTCCTCCAGCTTTCCTGCCCGCAACTGTTTTGTACATTATCATCTGGTGGGAAAAGTATCTTCCAACCATAGTTATATAGCAGAAATGGCTACCTGAAGGATTCTTAGCTATCATCTCTAAGCTCATTGCTTTGCATTTTTAATTATAACCTAAGAGAAACAAAGAAATCAGAGTTTAAAAAGGGGAGTTGAATAAACAAGCAGCATTTTTGGAATTTCTCTGCCGTTCCTTTCTTTATAAAGACAACAAATGCTGACTTGCTGACTTCTGGATTCCTCTGTGTCCAAATCTTTAGGGAAACAAAAGCAAAATGACAGCAGGCAAGGCTAGGCTGGAGTTGGGAAGAGCTGCCTATAACAAGCTCAAATGGCCAATAAGGACCTCTGATTCCACCCATGTTCATCACTTACTCTATTTCTGATATAACAGTTGATGAAACCTAGCAGATGTTGCTCACATTGCAACAGTCATTAAATACTATTGGCTTGAGGGGTGAAACACTATTTTAACACTTGCTACAGCTAAGGGCAAATAAAACTTGTCTCAGAGACTGTAATAAGATGAAGTCAACATCATGGGAACACAGCAGAAGAACAAGGTTGCCAGAAAATATGTGACAAATCCCTTATTTTGTTATGGCACAAAAGTGCCTCAAAGCACCTGATAAACTGACCCTATATTGAGAATCCTGAATAAATAGAATTCTGCTTTCATTTCCCCAAAGAGTGCCTTCTGTGTATTCCCATTTATATAAGGGCAGAGCTGGTGAAAATTATATTGGCTTTTGTATCTCCATCACAGATAATTAGGAAGGTGAATTTAGCCCTATATATATTTGATTTCCTGTCCAGATCCAGGAATGCTTCACCTTGACTGCCCTTGACTGCCTCACTAAAGAATTTATCTCCCTTAAAGCCCCAGTTATAACACTACAACTACTGTAATCCTAACTTCAACAACCTGATTCCCTAGCATTTAGATTGTTTCTCAAGACAATCCAGGTTTCACAAGCTTCATTTGTTTTCCAACATTTATTGAAGGCCCTGAGTTACACTCACATTCAGTACACTGGGAAGATGTGCTGAAAGAAAAGGCAAACAAAGAAGAAAGTAGAAGGACCAAGATTGTTCTCCTATAAGATACATAAGAAAGAGGCTCAAATCACTCCAACCATCCTGTCTGATATAAGCATGCAGTCCAAGACCTTATTCAATGAGGTAGTAAATAACTAACTTATCAAGCAGATTCTATTAATTTGGACGTCTGCACGTAAGAGCAAACACATGTTCTCTGTTTCCCACAGTTCCTCTTTCTCCAAATAAATTATTGTTTAAGTCTATGGATTTGACTTTTTCCACTTTATAAGATAATTTGTTATTACTGTATAAACCTCCTCTCATGCAAGATTACATGGTTAGCTTCAAGACTGGCCCAGTTTTATTTTCATCCTGGCCTGGCTTGCGTCTGCTGCTTCCCATTTGATTCATGCAGAAAGTTTAATGTGGCTCCTGACCTGAAGTTGTTGCAAGTGAAAAATTACACACCATATTTTGAATGTTCAAAGAATGCGGCATCATTAAAAAAACTACCATTCATTTTAAAAAGAGGGAGCTTTATTGCTTTTTAAAACCAATTATTCCCATGTAATTAAGACAATTTGTTTCTTTATGCTGCGCATTGCTGCGTACTTTTCCATATGCTACTAAGATCTGAGCTATTGGCAACAACTCCCAACATCAAACTTTTAGCCATCTGTTTTCCCCTTTCTTTATTCTTTTCTTTTCTCATCACTATATTTTAATGCTATTCAGTATGCACAGTTGATAACAATATTTTATTTTTGTCACAAGATGTTCTCTAAGCCTCAATTTAACACTTGGTGCAATTTCAAAATTCAGCTTCTTACTATTTGCCCTAGATCATGAATTAAATTGAATTGTTATTCTCTAAAGCAAACCAATGCAAATTAAAGAAGCAAATATCAAGGCTACAAAAAAGACAATAGTAATATATGAACAGAAGAAAGAATAGCCCCATGTATTTCTAAAATGGATTGCTATATCAGAATTATGTCATTTAGTTTAGGTGGTATATTTTTATTGCTGTGAGGTGTATCACCAGAGGGAAAACATAGAGAATAGTTTGTATCTGCTAATAAATAACAAGATTGTGCAAGAATCACACCACCCTGTCAGATCCTTGGTTCTGAAAATAATCTATTTCCCTTGAATTAATCTAGAATGGAGCTGATCCTGATTTTGGAGCTTGAGCAAGACTTTTTTAGAACTTAATAGACAGGTTCCAAGTTACCACAATTTTACCAAATATCTGTCAGTGGAATCACTCTAATCTGATCTCCTAATCCAGTATCCCTTACCCCACTTCTCTATTCTTTTAATAATTATTATTCTGTATCAAGTTTTTTCTCCTGATCATTAGGCAGGAAAACTTTGTTCACTTCCTTCCCCTTCCAAGACTATCTCAGTGTGTGCACTGCTTCATAACACCCATGGAAGCAGAACTCTCCATGAAAAATTTTGAATGGGTGAGGAAGGCAAATTGCTATCATGTCTGCCTGAGTCAGTTAAAAAAAACAACCTGAATTGGCCCTTTGTATATTGAGTTGAAGCTCTGTCCTTACACGTATCATCCACATAACAGGATGACTCATGTAAAAGAAAACCTTATTCCTCGTTCTTGTACAATAGTGGAGATTCTGTAGTAACCTATGGGTATGCAGAAACTTCTGAAAGTATACTTTTGGTTATATGAAATGCAATTCACATGACAAAAAACAGTATTTTGGTTTTCACTCAAAAGAGCTTATAGCAATTGGAAGGCATATCCCACCAGTTCTTCTAAAGCAGGTGTAGGCTGAAGCTTTAGATTACAATTCCCATAATATCTAGTCAACAATGGTTGTCAAGTATTTATCCAATCAACAATGATTGTCAAGAATTATGAAAAACTTAAAAAGTTTTGCTTAATTTTAAGTGAATCTCTTTATATGAGGAGTAGGAAATCTGTAGAAGATTTTGAATAGTGATTCTCATCAACCATTGCCAGCAGGACCACTGATCAAGGATGATAAAATTCTCTAGTCTAATATCATAGAAGGGGTTACTATTTTGCTCTTCTTTATCCACAGGAAACTTTGAAAATGACTGAAATCATTACTTGTTCTCTCATGAATGCCTATCTCCTGGCCAATTTTTACATGCTTATTATTTTAGATTTACATAGTAATGAAGAATTTTCTGAAAGTTCATCTTAGTAAACACCTGTTTATAAAGAAGAGAGTGCCTGCAGTATAATTTTATCAGTTTAACAAATGAGCATTTTACATAGTGATGAAACTTCATTGCTGCTTGATAAAAGGTAAAATGAGGTAAAAACAGAGTTAGTATATCATCTTCTTTACTAATGGCCTTTCTCAAAATTATCTTCCTTTTTTTCCGGTTAAAGAACAGAATATCACAAAATTACAATAACTGGCATTCACCATACATGTATTCATGGTAATCCGGTAATTTGCATAATAATATCCTAAGCCATCAAATCTCTTATATAACAGAATTGGAGGACCAAATATATGGGCTAGATGTTTAAGGTGGATAACTAGTATCAATGTATTTGAAAATAATAAACTTCTATCTCATAACTTAATTAGCAATTGTTATTTCTTTTACCACAAATATTAACAACACACTTGTTCCAACACAGGGAGGAGTGAAATTCATTCAGCTGAAAATTTGATAACTCAGAAGCAATCAAACTTTATTTTATTATAACTATAAGCAACATGCCAGTTTATTCAAGCCTTAGGAAGAGATGAAAGTCATTATGTTGAAAAATGAATGCATGTTTTTCAATTTACATTTTTAGAACCTATAAAGAAACACAATTAAATACCAAAATGTATTATTTTTAATTTTGCAAGGTAATTTGTAGTTAAAAAAACATCCAAAATGCATGTATTGTGGAAGAATGTAGAAGAACAAATTAAATAGTACTTAGAAATCGCAACTGGTGCAAATTATAATAACCAAAGTTGCTAATTTGTTGAAGGTACAGTGATCATATGATGGCTGGATTGAAAGAGTTGTACTGGCTCCCAATTACCTACCATGGTTTTTTTTAAAATCTATCTAGATTCTATCTATCTATCTGTCTGTCTGTCTGTCCATCCATCCATCCGTCTGTCCGTCCGTCTGTCCATCCCTCCATCCCAAATGCAATAGATGAAATTCAAGGTTTTCATGCTGACCAATATAGTTTTAACTGGTTTAAGGTTTCTCCTGCTATGAGTTTGCTACCAGTCCAGTATTTACAAAAAAAGCAATGACAGGTCCTTGTAACTATTCCAAGGACCAGAGGAAGCTTAAAGTAGCAGTGGGATGAGATGAAGCAACATGACTGCTTGGTTTCACTCTTAGAAGCAAAAGGCCTATGTTACCCAGCACGGTAGCTCTGAGGGATTGTTTGTGCAAGTCTTCACAGAGACAAAGATATCTTTTCAAGAATCTTATAACCATACTTGACAGGCACACATATCTTTAATCAAGCCAAGTAAATGGAACTTTTACTCACACATGATGGTCTTGTGTTCAAGAAAATCTTTTAAGTCTTATTATTCTCTTACTTTTCTCCAAAGACTTTTATGTTTTATTTCTGTTGTTCTTCATATTAAGAACAGTGCAAATTTGATCCCACCAAAGGATTTGTCGTTCCTTCCTAGAATTGATCCTGATTATTAACAAAAGGATGGTTCATACTAAATTACCTTCATCTTTTTTTAGAATGATCTAAGATTCCTTAGGAATGAAAACAAGTAACAGCGCAAAATGATGTTCAGAGAAATTCATTTAAGCAATCTTATTTTTAGGTTAAAGTTTTTAACCTAAACTTTTACACAAGTTATTATACTGGTGTCTAACTAAATATGCTTCTTACTTTTCTCCTTCCCATTTTCCAGTCATCACTGAAGACTAAGCCTGCAACCTTCCTATCTTGAAGACTCGTATCTTCCAAATCCTTTTGTGTGAAATAGGGAGGGAATTCATACTTTGGTGGATCAAGTTGCCAATATAATTTAAAATTATGGTCATTTCTATCTACTTATAAGCTTTGATAGAAAATTCACAAGGCAGTTAAACTGCCATTCTGTCTTTGCTTATTGATTACTAGAAAATTCACAATGCTGCCTGCCAAAAGCATATGCTCTGGTATGATATAGATTTTTCATTTCACTTAATTGTTTCACTGCAATCACTATCAACTTGTAAAAGATTCTGTAGAACTAGAAAGGCAGATTAGTCAGTGAAGAAAAAGCACTGATTTTGTTTGTGCATGAATCACCATGTCAAGGAAAAAAATTTACTAATGTCAATTATCTGTGGGGCACCAGTTTTAGCATTTGAATAAGTTCGGCCTCCCAGCCATACCTCCGGTCCACCTAGGAGCTCTGGGTTTTGTTTTGTTTTTTTAAAAAACTTATAATATTATGGCACTGGAGACTGCTAGCAGAGAGGAAAATTGGTGAAAATTGCTCTGTCCCTTTCTGCTGTGGGAACTTCCTGACACAAATGATTTATCGTGTCTTCATAGATTCCCTACCATTGTTGTGTAATTTGGCACAGTGATGTTTGGAAGAAAGATGCTGTATGTTGCTAATGGGAAAATTACTTGAGGGAAACGCTTAGGAAACTCTACCGTCATCCATAAAACTTTTTCATCCAACCTAGCCTGTTTCTCTTACGTTACTTCTCACCTATGAGTACCATCTCATTCACAAACAGGCAAAATAAAGATTCTCAATTCCATTGAGACTCCTGGTGACTTCATGGACACATTCATGCAATCAGCAATGTTTGATCTGCAACCATGTTTATACATAATCTGCCTCTCATTTTATCCTATTTAGTACTGCTAGTTTAAGTTTAAAAATTTGCATTTTACCCTGATTGCTTATAGCTTTGAACTTGTGAACTTAGATATTTAGGAACAGAATGAGGTAAGAAGCAAAAACATTTCCTTAGTATATAATTGGGAGTAGGAATGTCTCATGGGATGATTAAGAGTATGTTAAAGGTATTGACCACTCATTCAGAGTCTGTTCAAGATGTGATAATGCTAAATGTGCTCTTTAAAGTTGCAGCCATCCCAGCACCCCTGTGGTCACATGTCTGCAGTCAAGACACTTGGCAACTGGCTCACACGTGTGTCCTATGTTCATGTGATTGCCATTTGTGACCTTCCCTACCAGCTTCCATAAGCAAAGTGTAGAGGGAAACTAGAAGGGAAAGCCACAAGGCATTTCTATAACTTGATTGCACCCTCACAGCTATTTTCTTCCAAGGAGCTCCACACATGCACCTTCAGCACTCCAGTCTGGAAGGTTGTGCTCTTTTGGGCTTTTCTCAAGCACTCTTCCCATCCAGCATCCTCTGCATGGGACCCAGCTACAACTCTTGACCGTATCTGCAGTTGTACCTAGGCCACTGTGAGCCAAATCCTCTCTGAACTGTCTTTCTTGGGGCTTGGCTAATTCATTTGCACCACCCAGTCCATCCTTGCCCACTTTTATAAATCCCTTCCCCCTGCAAGCCTCCCCGCATCCAGTAACCTCCACAGAAATAAATAACAAAGAGGTCAATTTTCCTATCCACAGTATTAGCTCCTTTAATAATCAAAGTGGAAGAGTATTTTCAAAAATCAAAGAACTGTTCTCCAGTTCCCTCTTAGTCAAGCAGTGACAGTTTTACTGCAGAATGCAGTTCAATAAACCTAAATGAAATATTTCTTTTGATATTTTATAGAGCCCAAAGGGTCATTTTCTCTCATATTTTTTTTGTCAGAGGAATATATCATTCTAGAATTAAAGGTCCCAATGAGCCAGAAATCTTTCAGTGTCCATGGCTGTTGTTATTGCTACCAGAATTATACCACATTATTCTCTTATTCCCTTCTGTCCTCTCATCTCCACCTCATTTTATATCAGTGCAGAAATGAACAGTCCACATTGAAATGTATTAGACAAATGGCTACAATTTAACAGGAATAAATTGGCAGCTTTTCAAACTCATTTTAAGGACTTATATTCCTCTTTTATGGCAGTAAAAAAAATTCCAAAGCAATATATAATAACAAAGCAAAGCACAATTGAATGGGGGAATAAAAAATTAACTGCAAAAACAATGACAGATGTAAGCATGCTTGCAAGCAAAGTCTAATAACATGGATGAGCAAGGATGACAGCTTATAAAAGATTCTCACAGATCAAATCAAGATCACTCTTCACAGAAAAAAAGGGAATAAAAAAAACCAGACCTCTGTGGCATTGCAAATTCTGAATGTGTCTCCTCTGAAGTGAAACCTCTTCTGTTCAGATGATTCATAATTAAGTCATTGTTCCTCTTTATTCTTCACTGGTCAACTGCAGATGGGATTATGTCTCTGCATTTTAGTATGATGGTTGACATTGGAGCATATCTAGAAGAGACCAATTAAGACAATCAGGGGCTTGGAAGGAAAATCTCTCAAGGAATAATTGGAAACGTTGGGCATGTTTAGCTTGGAGAAGAAACAATGGTGGAAAGACATGCCAACTTCCTCAAGCTGTCTTTGAAAAGATGTGGAAGAGTTATTCAGATTTACAGAGTTTACAGAAGGCAGGAGAACAAACAAAGGAAGGAAGAAGATTTGGTTGGACATTAGGAAAAAAAATGTCCCAACGACAGAGCATCACCTATTCTGTAAGGTGATGGATTCTTCTTCCTTGGTGGAGGTGTAACAGAGGTTGGATGGTGATCTGTTAGAGATGCTATAGACCTGAATTCCTCCACTGGGTCAGAGGTTGCACTAGATGATTTCCCAACTTGTTCCATCTATAATATTAAGTTCCTAAAGATTTGCAGCCTCTACAAAGGATGCAATACGATGCTTTTTTTTTCACCCTTGTCTTATTAATGATATAATAACATTAAAGTTAGGAAGGCTGAGAATCTAGTGGTCATCTTGATCTTCCCAACATAGGGTAAGACCCATTGGGATCTGCAAAGGTGATTTTTGCTTCTTATCTCATTTGCATATTTCTTTCAAGCCTTTCCTACTGAAATATTTCAGCAGTATTTAGGATTCACCTTTCAGCAGTATTTAGGATTCACAACTAATAATGCTTTATCTCTGTTTACCATCACCATGTCATTCAAGCCCCCTTGTAATGGATGTATATGACCTGGGAAAATCCCAATGGGAAACCCTTAACCATTAAAGTGATATAGGGTGCTTATAATGCACAGCCTCTTCATATAGTCCCTCATATTATCAAACAGATTATGATCATTGCAGGAGAAATTGTTACTCATCCCCAAAGTGGCCAGTTTTACTAACCCTGCTGGACAGATCCCAATACGCTGCTTGGAAGGCCAGTAATGGTTAACATGGTAGATTTGCTTGTAAATGTGTTTGATCCCATCCATGAATGGTTAATAATTCACCTAGAGTGCTAGTTATAAAAACAGGATTGTGTACACCTTTGAGAAACAAAAAAACTAGGAGTCCAATTATGCAATCCATAAAAAAATAAGATGGTATGAAACTGTATTTTTATATTAGTAGATTGAAAAATGCAAGATAAAAAGGAGCCTGGAGAAAATTTGAATTAAGCACATGTCAGTTTAGGTACATTTTGTATGGACTATTTCCTGCTACATACATACATACACACACACACACACACACACACGTGCGCACACGCACACACACGATGATCCAGTTTAAACAAAATATTTGGATAGCAACCAATTTAAGTTGCAGAAAGGCAGATTCTGTGATTTATTGGCAAGAATTTAGTTAATAGTCTGTGACTGGATTAAATACCCATTAATGCGCACTTTTTAAATCTGAGGCTGCAATCTTATGGTCATTTTAGCAGCATCTGAAGGACCAAAGAATAGATTGGATTTCATCCTCTGAGAGTAGAGAGAGAATTCTGATTTTGAAAGGAAAGAAATGTAATGTCAGGAAACTCCTCTTGGCTGGTCTGCTGGCTGATGAAGTTTGATTTCTTAATGTTAGAAACTCCAACACTGTGAACCAGGGGAAAGATGTAAAGGAGTTTGGGGTAGGGGGGGCATGAATGAAGAGTATGCTGAGATGACTTGCAGATCATATACAACCAATGCCCTTTCAGACCTCCACCATACTACTTGGAGAATTATTTAAACCCATGGCTGAGTTGGTCTAATAGGTTCTTTCTAAGAGATTCTGATATCAGATCTAAGATTTGGATTGCTCAGTAAATGACGGCTGGTAGTCAGTATCGGTATTATAGCCAGGTCAGATATGAAAAAAGACAAATTTCATACCAGATTAAAGTTCATTGTGGAACGAATGATGGAGAACTCAGTTACCTCTAGATTTAAATCTTCTGTTTAATGAAAGCTCCCAATGAAATACTGAATAGTTTAATAAATAGGTAGGCTCTTTTTACTTTATTTCTTTTAAACTGTTTATTATTCATGAAACAATATGAAATCTGGACACTGCTTCAATCTAATAGATTTATTTTTTTAACTTCCTCCCTCCCTCCCTCCCTCCCTCTTTCTTTCTTTCTTTCTTTCTTTCTTTCTTTCTTTCTTTCTTTCTTTCTTTCTTTCTTTCTTCTGCATAGAAAAAAATTGAACACATAATCTACTACAATTAACCAAACCTCTTGCAGATTCACAGCATCAATATGTTTTGGCCTTAACCTGCAGCCAAAGCATTGTAATGTTATTTGTAAACATGTCGATACAATGACATTTAGGTCTGCCTTGTTTTGCCCAGCGTCTGTCCTTTATTGATCCGACTGGATGCACAGCAGATAGGTTACCCTTCTCTGCTATATTTTTGCATTATTTCCAGAGATAAGAAAGCATTAGTCAGTGCTATTGCTGATATACATCTTTGGGCCATTAAAATGCAAATGTTCAGGTATATGACTGATAAGAATCTTTGCCTCTTAAAGCAGTGAAACGCCTGGCTAATTATAACTCTGAACTATTTTTCAGATAACCAAGCAATAAGTCATTATAAAAATGTGTCATGTAAGCCCTTTTATGTCTCTGTGTCCCTGACTGCTGGGCCAGGGATAATCTAATAAGATTTTTCCCTCTGTACAGGGTTTCTGAATTAGTTCCAAAAGATTGTCTTTTCTTTTTTAAAAAAATTAGAAACCAAATAGCTCTAAGAAATCAACACCTTGTACAGGTAACTGAGGCCTGGGGATACATCAGTATTAATTCTTAAATAAGAAGTCAAATGATACCTTGTTATATACAATAAGAGAAAAATACTCTTGTTGAGGGCTGTTGTATCACCTCACTTTATTTTTAAAGTCTTGAACTTATGATCACATGAGGCAGCCTTAGATTGAATTATAATGTATAATGTCTAGTTATACCTGTAGCATATCTATCTGGTAACAAATGCTTGTCATAATTTTAACATCCCCTTTGTGGAAATTCACATTGATTGAGGTAGCTCATGAGAAACATACACACTGAGAAGCACAGATGCAGCAAAGAGAGAGGGACTACTTGAGTTCAAAAATGTCTCCCAGACTTGTTTTGGAGATGTTGTGATTTTCAGATATATAACAGTGTTATCACGACCATCCTTACCACCAGTGCAATGCCTACACCATTCCCTTGTCTAATTTTAAGAAAAGCTAAGTTTGCTTCTACTGTAAGTGTGGTAATAGCACAATCCGTATTTAATTTTAATGAAAGGTCAAGATTGGAAAAAGCTACCATTTGCTCTTTCAGCATAGGTTTTTATACAGTTGGACTCAGTTACTTCACATTCTGGTTTTAGGCATGGTTTATTGTAAAGTTCCTTTATTTCTTCCATTTAGGCAGGAAGTCTTTCCTCCTAAAAGCTGCTTTGGTAGGCCCCGACCTATCTTCAGGCACATTTTGAGGTGCCAGATGTTGGGAAGGAAATTATGTTTGGTAAGAGAAAGAAGACCATTAGATACCATTTCATTACTTGCTTCTAGCGCCGATGTTGTTGTCAAGAGATTAAACAGCAACAAAAAACAGGAGGCATAAATATGCCACAATGAGGAGGAAAAAGGGGAAAACAGCAACAACTAAACTTTTCCTACTGCTATTTTCATTCCTTCACACCCTGTCCTGGTAGAACCAGCCCAGCCTGAACATTAGTCCTTAGTGAGGATGTTAAGAGTTACCCCTACATGGAAAGTGAACGAGGGTTTATTGGGCAGCCATTTTATGTAACAGTTCCCTCATTTCCAAGAGTGCCAGTTGGCACTCAATTCAGCTTCTTTTCAAAAAGCCGTCAAAATATTAGTTTTTGGTAGGACCTTTGAGATGTGACTGTTGCTGATATCCAGCTGGCATCTATGATTGCTGGTTTTATCTTTGTAATATTATCCTATTTCAATTTGTCTGCTTGCAAATTGTCATGACTGGCAGTAGACAAATAAAGTAAATATTTAGCTCCAGGACAATATTATTTGAGATAGGTAAAAGAAGGAAGTTGTACTGCTGGTCAAGAGAAGAATTGAACTGAATCAGAAGTAATAGAATGGGGAAAACAGTGAACAAAAGATGAGTATTTCAGTTCTGGAATTGCGCTCTGGAGTTGTAAATTTGAGTCAAAATCTCCCTCTTGTAGCTCAGGTTGGTGCACTAAAAATAGCAAGATGGTTAGATAGGTTCAGCAATCTACATTTTTCGATGTTAACTTTTGGCAACATTTAGTGATTTATTTCACGAATTTAAATGCTATCCTGACTGGAGACTCTGGATGACTTATGTATTTCAGTCAAATATGCTGATTCTCTAAGAATTTGCAGTGAAATGATTCCAATGAAAGTTGAAAAAGATTAGGTCTAGTGTAAATGTTTGGAAATTCCAACTTAGGCCATACCTTAGGTTCTCTATCTGGCCCTCCTAAGACATTAATGTATGTTGATACTAGGAATAGATGAATTGCCCTTCAGCTATTGTTAACTCAGAGATGGCAGACTCAATACGTGTAATGTACCAACAGACCTGAATCTATCTTACCAAGTTAAACTTTTAAGTAAATCTATTGAGACATAAAGATTGGGCATCTTACATCATTTCTCATCAGGATTTACAAACATAGACAATATGTCACATATAGGGTTGTAACAGCCCTAAGGAGGGTGAAAGAAGACAGTGTTAACATGCAAACAGAAATATATGCTAATATCATCTGTTTGCATAATAACATTTTTTTTTTAAAAAAAACCAACAATCTTGTGCACTACACAGCAGACAATTAAAGATAACACAATGACTATTTTCTTAAAAAGATTTTTTTTCCTCCAGTTTACTTCTCAAACGGGAAAAGTGATTTTAGATTGAGGAAAAAATACAGCAAAGGAGGCAGATAAGAGTGTTTTTTCTGTGTAGTTCCCCCCCCTTTTTTCAGGGGAATGATAATTTTAAATTCAGAGTTGTTTTCCTTTTCAGTAGCTGTATGTCAAAATTGGAAAAACAAAGCACATTTATTTCCTAGACAAACACAGAACACTTCAGAATAACATGTAAAGAAACACACGAAACATTTAACATACAATTGTGGATGTTAGTTTTCTTTGGGAGTGGAAGAGTGTTTCTAATAGACTTACCTAGATATCCTAAGGTCCAGGATATAATACCCTGCAATGCTTGTGTACATTACAGTTTCCAGATCCATTTCAAAAACTCAGGAATGGGGAGGCTAGGAATGGACTTCCACACCCCCTTTTTGCAGCAGTCTTTGAAAGTGCTATATGTTTAAGGATTCTGGGTCCTTGCCAAAATGGTGGGCTGTGAGAGAAGGTAGAAGAGGAAGCAAGTAGCCATGAAAAGCACTTTTGCTGAAGAAGCTACTTTCCTGGAAAGATTGGATAAAATCCAAATAGAAAGAGTTTCAATATTCTGGCCATAGAAAAATTGGACTTCTGTATTTATCTTTCTCAACATCTCTAAATTTCTAGGACTATTTCTGTCAAATGGTTAAATCCACCTATTGATGGCCAACGTAAAAGTTAACATTGCTGGAATAATTTTGCCATAATTCTGTTCTTCGTTGAATCTTTGAAGGTTTGATGTCTAGAATAATGTCTTACCTTTTTTTAAATAGACATTTTCTAAAATAAATTGATCTTTGTTTCCCTAAATATATACTGTATATAGTCAGAGTTCCAGAAGTTCCATGTTTTATATTTGCCAAATGTGATTAACTGGCAATGTGTTGGTATCTAATCAGATTGCCTTCTTATGATAAGTATCGGAGAATAGCTGGTAGTTCTTCCCAAATGCAGAGGTTATATTACTCATCAATGTTCTTTATAAATGTTATGTTCTAATGGCTAATGGATGCTGCAAAAATGTAATATTCAAGCAGTTATAAATATGCTCATAAAAAAGTAGATAGAGAAAGCTTAACTATTATTATTTAACCTAACCGACTTGGTATATGTATTATGTATGCATATATGATTATTCGTATATCAGATTGTCACCACTTTTGAAATTCTGCTATTTATTATCTGAACATTCTATTATCTATAAAATAAACACAATACATCTCCAGTTTCATGGAACTTGTTATGTATGGGGTGCTGGGTCACTTCCTGGATCCCTCCAAATTTAGTGAAGCTTGCTTGAGATCTGTCCAAACGTTATCTCTGGTGAAATCATAGGTTCACTTTCACATTGGGCATTTAATGTTCCCAGTCACTTACTTTTTTTAAAAAAGAGACAAAGCCTTGCAGAAAATCTGTGTGAGAATTTACAGTGAAACAACACTGATTCTGCCAGCAGATTAAATTCAGCACAGAATATGGAAGCAGTTTTACCATTAAGAGAAAGAAAACTATGAAAACTGTAAATCCTATGTTCAGGATCCTGACCTCTCTTCAGTTTTCTTCAGTGAGAATGTATGCACCTACTTCCTTAGCAAATCTTAGTCTGATAAGGCTGGGTTCTTGGAGTGCTCCCAGTACCAATTGGCCATGCTATTTGCCATTCTGATGAGCTCAATAAGACCTGCTACTTTTTTTTTATCCTTGTCACCTGCTTTTTAGAATAGATGGGAATCCAGCAATCTCTCCTGTTTCTTCCTCTTTGTTCTCATTCTTTTGTCTGCTATTGCTTTACCTGGTGAAAAGCAAAAGGGTGCAGGCTTGCTTCATCGGGTTCTCCCTTCCCTCATCTTCAATATTAGATGTGCCATGTGAGAATTAAAGCTCTTCTGTTCAATTACAGTGATTGCGCCATTCTTTTTAAGGTGGGAGAGAATCAATTTTTTTATTCATTTAGCTGCTTTGGTCAGGGAGTGAGAGCTACGGTGAACAGGCAGGCCAATCACAGATTTATTAGGTATACTGAATCTGCTGGGATGGGAATTGGAGATAAAACAAATCCAAAGTTTACAAATGAGAACTGGCAGAAAACTTGGGAGAACGGCAATGGTGGCAGAATCCCTGCTATGCTCCTGAGTATTTCTAGATGGTCTCTCTCCACAGTTAAGGTGTTTTTTTTGGAGGGGGGAGGGGGGTGAGGGGGAGAGAAGAGTTTCTTGGACTTCTCACTTGGATATTGTCATCCCCATCTGTGACGGTATGTGGGAACGAGCCGAAGTTACAGGAGGAAGATCCACACACTAAGCAATGATCTGATAAGAGGCAGTTCAGCCCACAGGTGGAAGAAAAAGCATGGAAAGCATTTCAGAAGGAACTCTCCCTAGTTTTGCAGAGATGAGGAAGGGAGGGGGATAGAAATACTTTTGTTCTGTTTAAAGTAACCTTACAGTAAACATATTGCTGATGCTCCTGGTTGTGCTTCTTGTACGGACTACCTTACAAGGGCTAATACTACTATTCACAGCATCAATAATTCCCTTTAGGTTTCCACAGTAACTTGGAAAAACTTTCCATCCATGCTGAAGAACTGAATGGTAAAAGTCCATTGAAGCACTCCTGTGATACAGGCAGGAACAAAATGCACATACTGTATGTTCAGTAGCTATATGAGCAATGCCATATGCTTCCCATGACTCTTCTCTTTTATGAACAAAAGGTTCACAAATTAGGAGGGTAGAAGAATGCTTCTAGGAAATACTCAGACAAATGGCAAACTTTTTTTCCCACCCAGAGCCTTTGGACTGTTGTCCTACTTTCTTGGACTTTGCCCCTTTGAGAGCAAAAACAAAGCGAACAAGGGAAGCATTTCCTTCCTGTGGTTTTCCTTGTTCTTCAAACTTCCTGCAAGGCACAAACCAGAAAAGGATCCATGTATTAGAATGGGATTAGACCCAGTGTCCTGCATCCATAGGGTCCATTCACCTCTTAGATCAGTGATGGCAAACCTTTTAGAGACTGAGTGCCCAAACTGCAACCCAAAACCCAATTATGCATCGTTGAGTGCCGGATGGGTGTGGCCCATTGACTGGGCGTGGCTGTGTTGGTAATGGCAGACTGGGTGGGACTAAAAAGTTCAATCAATCAATTCCAACTTTGCAAGATCTTTTTTTTCCGCGAGAAGTTGAAATTGACTGATTGATTGAACCTTTTTTTTTTTTGCACATGGCGGCAGAGGCCTAAAGTGAAAAGGTTTTATAAAACCCAGCTGAAGGCCTAGGACTGGGGCAACAGCGAGCATGCCCACAGAGAGGGCTCTGAGTGCCACCTCTGGCACCCGTGCCATAGGTTCGCCACTACTGTCTTAGATCAATCAGATTAGGAAAGATTGTGTCAGGCAGGCATTAAAAAGGTTTATCTTCTCTTGTCAAAATCCCCCAATGGAGCTGCACACAATGTAGTGCTTGCCCCCAAATTTCATAGTAGATCAAAATAGTTTCGAGTAGTAACTCATGGTTGATTTTTTTTTTCCTGATGTAAAATGTCATCATTGATACTATTCCAAACTCTTCCTGCCAAAAATCTAATTAGCAGAAATTGAGGAGGACTGGGAGTCTGAACAAAACTTTTATAGCTCATGTGACATGAAATGAAGCAGGCGAAGGCAGACTTATGTTCCTGCCAAAGGCCTTATTCCCTTAGTGTGGAGTGACATCACAATTTTTATTTAATTTTTTTTAGTGGTTCCTTCAAATCAGTCTTGACTCCTGGCAACAGCCTGGATAGGTCCCTGCAGTTCTCTTGGCAAGATTATAGAAATGGTTTTCCATTGCCTCTTTCCTAGAGCTGAGAAAGAGTGATTGGCCCAAGGCCCAAATCTAGCCAAGCATGACAACAACTCACAGTCACTCAATTTCTAGCCTAATGCTAATGGATGAGAATCAAGCAAACAGGAGCTACCCAAAGTCTAATCTACCTTTTATTGTCTTTGTGATGGCTTCATTTCTCTGACCATGTAACTGACTAGTAGATAACCGTTGCCAAATATATGCAACTTTTTTTTTGAGATTTAATATCAAAATAAAAGAGTTGTCCAAACCCCTGCTTAAGCAGGAAACTCTATAACATTTGGACCCCTGATCATTAAATTAAACTGAGGGCTGATGTGGTTTTATGGCTGCAGGTAGCCTATCCTTGGCCTATGGCTTTTCATATGGCTGTGGATATATTAATTTGCATCTTTCACATTAGACTGATGAATACTTTATACCATTTTTCTGCTTGTTTCCTTTGTTGTTCATTTCAGAACAGTCCCAGATGATCTCCAAAATAAGGCTGAATTCTTTGAGCCTCTTTTTATTCAAGTAACAAACACGTCACGTGGTGTGGCTATGCATGATGCACCAATGCAGCAAGATAACATGGTTTCTTATGCAGGCTTTGGTTGTTACTACTGGAAATATCCAGCTACCAATTGGAAACTGACAAATGAAAATTCGCCCAGGCATGCCAGATGAGAGGTACCACTTGCTCCTTGAACAACAGTGATGGATGTGCTGTATAACAGCTTCTTTTCTAAAACTGGGCAGGAATTTTTTTCTGGCTCCTTTCTAAAGTGACAGATTTCAAATTATTAAATTACAGTGTGGTTTCCTTCTCTATGTCACCAGCATTTAAATGTAAACAACGTTTTGTTTTGTTTTGTTCCAGCTCATTTTGGTTTTTCAGTTCTGAAATCATGGGCTGCTCTTTGTAACATTAGGCTTGTAGACTGTGGAAGTAGCTTATTTTTTTCTTCAGACTAAGAGTGTCTCTTAGCCCAACTCATAGCACCCTTTCTTCCTGTTTTGTTTTTCCTGTGAAGCAGCTTTGGCTAAAGGCCGAGCCTTTTGGGACTTGACCTAGACCTCAAGGATCCCAAGAGAAGAGCCAAAGTATGTTGACTATAGATCTGTAGCTAGATTTCCTCAAACTCATTCCCTGAGGTAAATTAATGCACGACCTTTGTGTCCTGTGAGTTAAAGAGCAATAATGTCAATGGTTCACATGTCTAGTTTGACTCTTAATTACAGAAATACATGAGTTTCATATACCAAATGTGGTGATCTTTCTCAACGAGGCAGATTTCATCCTAATGGCACTGTCATCAAGTCCTCCCTTCCCATGCCTCCCAAACGTGTGATCCTTTTATTTCTTATAGATGAACTGTATCTGCTGTAAAATGAAAGTGACTTACCAAACTCAGCAGGATTGCTTTATAGAAAGGTGACTATTTTTACTTTTTTTCTTTAAAAAATAAAAATAAAAGGAAATATGGTAGCCAGGAAGCAATACCCATGTGCTAGCATTTCCATTCAGATACAGGGAATAGCAATACAATTTGAAAAAGTCCTCATCAAATTGCTATTCCAGAATTTTTTGAAATCTGGAAGGAGAAAGTTGAAAGTTTCAGTACCAGTTAGAAAGTTCTAGATGGCTTATGAGTTGAGCTGAACACATGCACATCCAACTTTTGTTTACTAAGGATTACAAGATATAGGTATTGACGGATAAAAGGGGAGTGGGAGAGAAAAGGGTAAGAAAACGTCAATAAGGTCAAACATTTCGAATTAATATACCAAACTTTTGTAATCAGAGTTAATTACTACTTACAACAAAACTATAACAAGAATCCGGACCCCTGGTACCCTTGAGGTTCAATAAGAATTAACAAATTTCCTCTTTTCATTCATTGATCAGGAATAAGTACAAACAACAACTCCATTCTCAAAACTGACTCAGGGGTGGTTGTTTCTAACAGTTCCTGACCTACACTGAATGTACCATTTCTGAGCTTGCACGAGAACTGCCTTTTTGATCCTGAGAAGTACAATTTGTTTTCTGTTAAGTAAATGATGACAATTTCTTGATGCATTTAATAGGAGGGTAAACTGTGTTGTGTCCAGATGTCATTAGATTTAGATTAGGCTCACTGAAACAAATGAGGCTCAAGCCAGCTGTGACTGACTAAAGTCCCATGGATTTTAATAAGTCAGCCTCATAATATGACCAAAAGTTCAACTCAGTGCAGTTGCTAGAACACTGCGGACAATGGTGAGATGGAGGAAGCTTTGAAGCCTTTGGTGCAAGAGGCTGTTCTCCAGGAGACCTCTCTGCTGTTTATGAAATTTGTCACTTTCAATCCCCCCCCACCTGCTCACCTCCAACTTGCCACAACCTGGTTAATGAGAAGTATTGGTGACCCCACCCTTATAACCTGCACTTCTCTGAGCTTTGCTCCACCTGAAGAAAAAAGTCATCCAAAGGATTCTGCCTCAAGACTTGGAAATAGTGAGGGTTTTTGAAATGAAAATGAGGAACTCTTGCTCATCTCTGCAGTTCGCTAGAAGTGGTGATCGTCTTTGACGATATTATGTTTACTCTAACTGACTCTATCTGATGTTCTATAGAAAACCTTGATAAATACCGTGAATATTTTCTCTGTGTGTTTGTGAATAAGACAAGATTGTTTGCTAGAAGTATAAAAAGGAACACAAATTCCCCCTGTAATCAGCATCTGAACCTGGGAAATAGTAAAACAACAACAACAGACACTTGCTTTTTTAACTTCACACAATGAGGAAAAACAGGTGCAGTTTTAAATCACTCCATTATAATCTATATTACAATTTTGGCAAATAGCATCGAGATTTAATCTGCCTTTCTCTTGGTATTTCTTGTTCGGGCGATCCTAAAACTTTCATTTTGTTGCCTTCTCTTGGATTTCGTTAGCTTGAAGACTAGTTTTTTGTTTTAATACTTTTCGGTCTGCCTTTGCTGATACTACAATAACAAAGGATGGGATTCTTCATTGCTAGCATACCTCTTTCTATGACCTTGACTGCCCAACACAATGTATCAAATGTGAATTTTTCATGATGTTTTCTTCCATTTCAAAAACCAAAAAGCTTCAGAGTGCTATTGAAACTGCTGCAAGGTTTGTCATATAAAGACAAGCTGTAATTCTCTTTTAATGAATAGCTTTGTGGAAAACACATCAATATGAGCAGCTATTCATATTTGTCTCCTTTCTGTTTTGCAGACATGCCACCCACACGCTCTTGTACAAATCTGATCACTAGAAATATCTGGATGGCTCTTCTGGAATACAGGAGCAGACCAAAAGTTTTAAAAAAACACAAGCTGACATCCTGGTATATTTTTTGCACATTATTAAAATATAGGTTGGATACTCTGAAAATACAGGCATGGTGTACAGGCATGGTGATCCTGGGTGTGTGAGTGTGTCTATTTGCACATGTACGCTTGTGCATATTGTATGCATACACAATACACAATATGCACAAGCACACACACAACACACACACACTCACACACATGGGATCTCTGTGCCTGTAATGTTAAGGTCTAGCTATATGAAGCTTCCTCTCTCTCTTATGCTGCCTTACTGTAAGAAAATGTTTTGCAAAAGTGAAAGTGACCAGATACTGAAAGACTTCTGAATCTTTTTTGTCTATTATCTTGCTAACTTCTTTCATACAATGTATATATATTCAACTTTGCTCCTGTAATGCAGGGTAGACCAATTGTCTTGACACCAGGAATCTATGATGCAACCTGCTTAGCCCACAAAAATAACAAATGTAAATATTAGGTCATTTCATTTCATTTTTTTCATTTTATTCAATTTGTATCCCGCCCTTCTCCCGAAGGACTCAGGGCGGCTCACAACATTTTTTAAAACAGAAACAAACCCACAATCCCCGCCGAATAAAACCAATTAAAACCCAAATATTTTAAGTTGTGACATTTAAAATTTTCTAAAAATGAACCCGATTTAAAATCCACCCTAGGCCAGGCCCGCTTGCTG
>NW_015386262.1:354628-362787 GCF_001527695.2 Protobothrops mucrosquamatus | reverse complement strand
GTCAAGATGGATGCTGGGGTTGGATTGAAGGCATAAGGCAACTTTAGGCACTTTGTTTCCTGAGTGGTCAGCCTGGACCTTGTAGCCAGTGTTTTTATTGTTAATAGCATATCTGCACAAAAGAGAACAACATTCCTCCAAAATTAAGGAAAGGTAGGCATCAGACTCAATCAGGATATCAAGATTCAAAATCCAGTAACAAGGACAGAACTGCTACTCATTTAAATGGGTATCCTGTCCCAAGACAGAGCTGTCCAATATCCAAGCCAATTGTCTCCTAATGTTTTGGCCAATTGCAATCAGCCATATAATGTGCTATCTGTCTCTGTTTTCTCTCCAAATCAGGCTTTCACCGGGAGATGGTTTAGCTACTCTATTTCAGTTTTACTCCTCCTGCAATGAAGACATAGCACATTTATCCTGCCATCTATCTCACAGCTCCAGTTGTCTCTGACTTCTTCCTGCTCTGACATGTTTCTGTATCCTTTGGGACTAATATCTCTGTTGGGGAAAATAACATTACTGAAAGATGATAGGTGTTGTTGTTCGATGTAGGCACTTTCATGGGGGGAGGGGGAATGGCGGCTGCTAAGAATTGGTCACCAGTAGATGTAATTGCATCCAGTGCTATCTTATGTGCAAAATGCACAAAAATACTCGATTTATTTCAATAGAGGACAATCTTGAATTGAACATTTTCCCTCCCCCCCAAAAAACCCCCACAAAACAAGAAACAATGGATGGAAACTAAACAATGGCAAGACAAGAAACAATGGATGGAAACTAATCAAGGAGAGAAGTAACATGGAATTAAGGAGAAACTTCCTAACAGTGAAGACAATTAACCAGTGGAACAGCTTGCCTTCAGATGTTGTGGGTGCTCCATCATAGGAGGTTTTTAAGAAGAGACTGGACAGCCACTTGTCTGAAATGGTATGGGGTCTCGTGCTTGAGCAGGGGGCTGGACTAGAAGACCTCCAAAGTCCCTTCCAGCTCTATTCTGATTGAAATTGAAGTACATACAAACATCCAAAAAGCTTTTGTCTCCATTGTTCCAGTAAGTGCAAGAGAACCTGGTATTGTAAGGAAAAAAATGGGAAGAGAAACTAATTTCTTTTAGAAAATAGTGCCCCCACTCTGGTGAGTCATATACAGTATGTTCAGGAATCCAGTGATTATTCAGAACATAATAGAATTATTCTGTGGAAGCTAAAGTTTTGAGCCTTTGCTTGCTTTCTCTTGTGGATATACCTGCACATGTAAGATTCATGTTAGTAAATGTTGGGGGGGAAAGGGACAATGTAATGGAATATCCAATTAACCTTGGTAACATAGAGCACACAGTACAACAGTTCAAGCAGGAAACCAGTATTGCAGAAAAAGATTCTTGAGTCTAAGGAAGCATGAGAAAGAGACTCAGAGTAACTCTACTTTTGTTTTACTCTAGGTGTTAATTGAGTTGGGAAACTACTTTGGGGATCTTTACAAATTCTGTACGTTGCTTACCTATTAGGCAATCAAGATCTTTCTGGAAATCCAAATGATTCTTGTTTTCTGAATTTGCTAGCCTCATGGGATTTGACATACAATATGACTATTTGTCTTCGGTATTCAGGGTCAAGTTCATTCTACCTTTCTCAAGGTTTTGCCAGCCTGATTTTACAGCATACATAGCTCAAGGGGACAGGTAGTTTTTGAAGTACAAGGTACTTTAATATAAATTTAAAGTTTTCTTCCAAGCCAAGGGGCAGTCCAACTAAATTGCCTTGTAATAAGAAATAAGCATAATGGTGTGCTAAGAGTTTATGATAAGAAAGCTCTTTCTGTGAATGGATGTATTTTTCATTGGGAAACTAATTCCATGTAAAGTAGCTAACAAAGCCAACTAACAACTCACAGTTACCCAGCCTATACATGGCTTCATAGAATGAATGTCAAGAATGAGCGAGAGTGGGTGATTGAATGAACTTGCCCTGAGTTTCAAAAGCTCCATAATTATGTTTCTAATAATATGTTTTTCAAACCAAATTTTCTAACATCTATAACAATGAAAAACATTTATTAAAATGTTGGCAACAGAGTGTAATTTTTGATTGAATGAGAGAGAACACACTAAAATTACATTATGAGATGAAGGGGGTATTCTTGGTCAGAAGAAAATCAACTCAGCAATTGGGCTGCAGCCACTTTTGATGGGATTTGGTGTTCCTATATAAAACAGATCAACAGCCTTGGAGTGTTTTATGATCCTCTGCTCTCTCTGGATGTATCCCACATGACAACCGTGACAGTATTGGACAGTGCACCACAGGATATCATACCCCAAATAGCTAGATTTAGCTGTCCTGGGTGTTAAAATAAATAATATAAACCAAAGATCAGGATATAAATGGGATAAATAGAGACATATCAATCAATTGTGTAATTTTTTTCTTTTTTTACAGATGTTCAAAACATGACCGTTTGTAACCTAAAAATAAAGTAGATGAAATATAAATGAATGCTTTTGGTACTTTTCCACATGGAGTCCTTGATGTTCCCTGACTTTGATTGTTTGCTTACAGACATTTCATACCAAACTAGATAACATCATCAGTGCTAGTGAGTTTGAAGTTTGCTCCCTGTTTATATAGAACAGCTGTCCCTGTTAATGTTTATGAGAGTGTGGTGTTTTCCTTGGTAGTTCCTTGATTAGGGCATTGTTTTCTGCTTGATTGTTTTCCTGATATTAATCCCTGTTTATCTAGGTTTTTGGCTGCTGGAGAACATGTGTTCTGAATTTTTCTTTTGTTTCCTTGTTAGTTTTTTTAAATTGTCTCTTTTGAATGATATGTGACTGCCTCTGTGTGCCTGTTAATGGCTGATTTCTCTGCAAGCCAAATTCTTGGATTTAGTTTGGTTTAGGATGTTCACAATTTCCCAGTTGAAACTAGGGTCGAGATTTTTCCAGTAAAGAAAAATCTCCAAGCAAACAACCAAGCTGTAAGGACCTGCCTCAACTAGGTCTCCCAAGAAAGCAGAACTCTTGAAACAGGCATTGTCTCAAAAGGAACTTTTATTAGGAGCTAGTAATAGCAAGGAATCAAACCGAGGTCTGAGGAAAAACCCTGCGCAAGGAGTATATCAAAAGCAATATTCGTTACTCCTCCCCCCAGGGTCGCATTGTCCATTTGAATCTCAGCCAATCCACAGGTGGTATATTATTTTGGTAACTGGCTCCCTTGGCGTGATCTTCAAGGTCTCTCTCGGTTTCCCTCTGGCTCCAAGCGCAAACCGTCTTCCCGATAAGGGTGGTATTATTTGGCTGCATTCTTTCCCCTGGGGGAAGGGCAGAGTGGCAAGGCAAAGCATGGCATACCGCAGGTATTCTTTTCTATTGTAACTTTTCCATGCATTAATGAGTGCATTTTGCTATCAATCTATTACAAAGATTAATAAAACTACATAATAGTAAATGTATTATTTGTGGAGGTTTTTTTTTGCATAAAATATCTATGGAAGAAAATCAGCACGTGACCCATGAGAGGATTCTGCTGTTGTTTCTATTGGGACCAGATGTTTATTTCTTAATAAATGATTTAAGCACTAAAATGATTGGATTGAAGTATCTGATGAGAACATGATTAAAATTCAGTAATCTCATTTGTTCTTTTATAATAGTTAAATCAATTAATGATTTAAAAGTTGCAGGGGAATAATTAGGAACATTCCCTTCATCTCTGTTTCAGATTTCCTTATCTTATATCCTAAAACTATTTTTTAGCATTAGAAGGTTGATCCGTTTCCCAAATATATGCCTTTGGACTGTCTTTTGAGATTCTACCCTGCATCCCATCCACATTTATTAGGCATTCCAATTTCAGAGACTAGATATCTTTAACTAGATCATTGAATGCTTTATGATATTTTGTTTGCTAAGAAGTGTTATATTTTGGCATCAAAAGGATCAGACCAAAGCAATGAATGAAGTGATGCAGAAATAAGTAGGACCTGTTACTTCTACTCAGTGATTACCCATTCATTTCCTGCCTACTTTTCATAATGACTTTGGAAACCAGTTCAGAGTATGAATTAGTTATGAGAAGGCCTTGGTGCATATAATAGGGCTGAGAAGACTCCAAGCTATCTGATCTGTGCTCAGGAGGGATTAAAGGATGAACCTCTTCCTTAGCTTGATTAGCCTCTTCTATAACCACTGGAACTCAATCAACTATGGAAGGGAAAGTTCAAGATATCTAGGCTGAACCACAGGTGAATTGGAAGAAATGTATTGAGAACAAGATGCCAGAGATTGAAGTTAGGACTATAGATAAAGTCAGGGTGAAAGGAAAACCAGAACTTGGAATCAAAGAAGCCAGGAATCAGGACAGGTGGACCATGAAATACAGAATCATGCAAAATTGAGGAAGAACCTATTGCTAAAGAAATGCTTCACTGGCACCTCTTATTTCTTCCTATATAGGAGGATTGGTTAATTAATCAAGGAGACAACCAACCTAGAATTAAGGAGAAATTTCCTGACAGTGAGAACAATTAACCAGTGGAATAGCTTGCCTCCAGAAGTTGTGGGTATTCCATCACTGGAAGTTTTTAAAAAGAGATTCAACAGACATTGTCCAGAATGGTACAGGGTCTCCTGCTTGAATGGGAGGTGGACTAGAAGATCTCCAAAGTTCCTTCCCATTCTGTTATTCTCTTTTGTTATTCTGTTATTCTTTCTATGATCGTGTATATCCATCCCATCAAGCCCAAATAAAGTTCGGAATGGGTCTCCTGCCATGGGTAGGGGGTTGAATTAGAAGACCTCCAACCCAATTAGTCTACTGTATGTTCTATGTTCTAATTAGTTGAGATGGAGTCATTCCAGAAACTGAATGACTGTATAGAGGATGTTACTGGAATTTTGTTGGTACAGTTTTCCCAAATCCTTAGTCTTTCTATTCAGTACCCAAACCAGCAAAGAAATCACATTTATACCCTTTCCCATCCATATCTACTTCCTGAACTTTCCTTCTATGTTTCCTTCATCCAGCCTTCCTTTTAAATCCAACAAATCCAATTTTGCACTGGGGAAACTATGTTTCATAGACTCGTGTTGCCTTCTTTCCACCTTCCCACAACTGCTTACTACATCTGCCTTTACCAGGAAAGGACATGAATCTGGATAATATTTGGGAAGAATCAGGAAGTTGAGAGCTCATACAATCAGAATGAATTTGACTTTGTCTTAGAATTAAACCAATTTTGTGTTTGAAAGAAGTGAATGGGAAGGGAATGTTTTTGAGCTATAGTCATTGCGAAGCATGGAGGGATCAACGATGAGGACCAGTTTTTAACATAGCCTGCATGTAATGAGAAAAAAAAATAAAGAAGTCCATCCTGCCATTTTTAAAAAAGTATCTCTCATGATTCATCTTTCATCTCTATTTTTCTCTCTCCTGCCCATCTCATGACCATCTCTAAAAAACAGTGTGGCTCATGTAGATGATCACTTATGAAGTGGGGCAAATTATGTAGTGTCCATCACAATGTTGGGACACAAACTACATGACTTGTGTCTGATGTTGAGATGCAAGAATCAAAGGTCAAGGGTTGTGCCATGATGTTACAATGCAATTTTGGTCATTTTAAAATTGTTCCTTTGGTGGTACTCTGATTAGGACTGAAAACTCTAGGTGCAAGTCTGTCAGCTATGAAACTTTGGGGAACAATATGAGTGACCTATTATGATGTAATATATAAGATTTAATTAGAAAATAGGAGAAGTTACATTGTCTTGAAATTCTTGTAGAAAATACAGAATATTAGTGTAGTAAGTAAATAATGTTAATAATCTAAAGTTGGTTTTCCTTGCTTCCTTTTCTTTAAACATGCATAGCATATATAGTAGCTATTCACAATTTCAAGCACATACAAACTGAGAATCTTGAAATACTATATTTGAAATGTTTATACTGAACTAACCGAAGCCAATTATGGCGTTTTAAAAAAGTTATAAATCTTTAAAAAGACAAGATGAACTCTAAACTATTTTAGAGTAGGAAACGAGCCCAAAATTACTGAACACATTATCTCTGCATGTAATTTCCTTAGCTATGGTTTAAAACTTGGTCACTGTGCAACCATTGTACTAAATTATATCTGTATAATTTTAAAAAATGCCTTCCATTTAATTAGCAACATAAAGCAAAGAATAGGCCATCCCTAATATATTTCTGAAATATATATGCATGCACATTGTCTCTAATCATAAGATGTTCACAATGATTTTAGATGTGCTTTTTAATTCTCGGATCAAAAGATCCTTCTATAATTATTAGAGGAGTATAAAAGCACTTACAGATGCACTCTGCCATAGACTGCAAGGAAGTAATAAGTTAACAGATTTGTCTTAAATCCTGCAGTATGGAAGAATAAAAAAAAAAGAAAGGAAAATAGGACACCAGGTGATCTGTCCTTTTTTCTTCCACCATGAAGGAAACAGTTTGATGGATGAGAATTGTAATGTGTGCAAATATAATTGGAATGAAATATTTTCTCTTCTCTGAAATGAATCCTTTCTATCAGAATATATTTTCCACACAATTCCTTATATGAGAATATGCTGAACATGTTGATTTCTGGAAGGATTATTTTCCCTGATCTGGTTTGATTAGCTGTCTATTAATTATATCGTCCCAGGTGGGACTTTGTCTATGGACAGACTTTCAAGGAATAGAACTATAGTGCCATCATCTGAGAAGCAGTGTAACTGAGAGTTATTTGTGAATATATTTATTCCCAAAGGGAAAGCATGGAGCCAGGTTGTGCAGAACATTTAAAGAAGTGTGAGGTGTATCCTTAGACGTGCTGAGGAGCCATGTCCCTAAAAGGTTCCAGCCAGCCAGGTGAGACAGCTGCTAGAAAGGTAAATATGATTCTGGGCTGAATTAGCAAAAGAACTGTATCAAAGATGCATGAAATCAAGTGCTTATTTCCCCACAGTCTGAACTGATAAAAATATAATAGAGGACTGTGTATAATTGGGGGTACCCCAGTTTCAGGATATTACTGGGCTAGAACAGGTCTAAAAGAAACCCACAAAGATGATACAGAAATTTCAGGGCATGGACTATATGGGGACAGACTGAAAGAACTTGGGATGGTCAGCATGGAGAAAAGACTGAGGGGGAACATAGCATCAGTGTTCAGGTACATGAAAAAAAAATCATATAAGGAAGAAAACTATTTTCCATGGCACAGAAATTAGGACCAAAAATAAAGAGCACAATTTTCAGATACGAAATTTCTTGTAAATACGGCATGGGGGGGGGGGATTTCTGACTGTAAGATCTGTATAACAGTGAAACAGTTTAATTATGAAACTTGTGGGTTTTCCATCTCTTGAAGGTAGCCTGTCTTAAGGATGGCCTACCTGGCTTTCCTGTACAGTGCAGAGGGCTGATTTAGCTGATCCTTAATGTTTTTGCTTCACTCAAACCAAAATGCTTTGCAAATCATCCCTCCAAATGGTTTGCACAAACATACCAAACATACCAAACCTGTTAACAATACATCCTAAAAGTTGCATTGCCAAATATATTTTATCCCAAATTACATATTTTAAAATGCATTTTCAAGCCAGGGGTTAAATCACAAAATTCAGGGATGTACACTTTTTGAGAGATGAATGGTTTGATCTACACATTACTCTGGGAGATTGAATCCGCTTAGTTCACTGTGAAATAGAGTCTGAATGAGATCTTGCTGCTGCCTTCAGAGAGTTGCTGAATGGAAAGAGCGGATTTAATCTTGGCTTACTTGACTCAAGCTGGGGAATAAATGGCATGATAAGAACTGATTATGAACGATCCTTGGCAAGGCTTGTTCCCAAATGTCGGGGCAGCTGAAAAGATGAACAGGAGAATTCAGGGTGTATAAAATTTGAAACTGCAGGCTAGTTAAAAAAAAATATTCCATGGTTCTTTTTATATCTTTGTGATCCAGAGAAGGGTCTAACTGAAGAAAGGGGTCATTCTCTAAGAAAACGACCCTCATTCCCATAACCTATGCTTTTATTGCCCTAATCCTGCCTATTGACTGAATGCTGCCTGCAGCTCAAAATTTCAGCCTGTTTTTTTCAGTACTTTTTCAGATTTCAGTACTTCACAACTGCATTT
>NW_015386262.1:336128-354528 GCF_001527695.2 Protobothrops mucrosquamatus | reverse complement strand
TAATCAATGTTCTTTTCTTGCATTCAGATGTATGTCATATTTAAAGCTAGTCATCCTTTGGTGAACAGTCAAGACAAAGAGTAGGTTAGTAACAGAAAAGAGCAGAATAAACAAGTCCTACTTTCCTTTGATAGGTAATTGAGAAAAGAGAAGATGCTGCTTTTTTGGAAAGGTGCCCATTCAATTAATGCTGCATATTTTTCAGCTGTTACATAATTCTTGCTGGGTTGGAGCATCTGTGGCCCCTGTAAAAATAAATAGGTCTGCTAATATTATAGCTCCAGTGTGTCTTTTGTCCCCATTTAGAAATGCAGAAAACTGTTTGGCTAGTGTAATACAAAATAATTACAGTCCATTAACCATCATTCCTGTTAGAACATTGAGTGATTTAGAGGTAGAACTCATTATTATGTCTCTCTAAAGAAAGAGTGTTAGATCTCCACCTTTCCATTTTAACTAGATCCTGTAGGCTAATGAGTAAAATATCAAATCACTTGAAAATTAGGATGCTGTTGCTGTAACTATACAAATTATATTAGTATGTTTTTCACATCTTTTTCACTGCTTTTTTCCCCCCAAATGAGAAAATGCAAGTGTTGTACCAAGGATCACAGGTCTTTAGCATATCTAATCTTGATCCCTAGATGAATTTGTTTAGCCTCATTGAAAAACCATATGCATAGTGCCAGTGAAGCAATTTTTAGTTTGATTTTGAGCATTCATTTTTCTTTTTAAAAGGATCTTTCCCTGATTGCTATTTCTGTTGAAAAAAAAATCAAGTCTACTTTGTCCAATGAATAGAAGATTTTTCCACAATTTTGGAAAATTGGATTCATGAATCAAATTTCTGGATTCATGAGCATCCAGAAACTGTAACAAGGGAAGGGGGGATAAATAATACCATGTGCATCTTGATGTCCTCACACAAATGTCAGAAAATACATAATTTGCATGATTTATCCACTGACATAGCATATATGATGTCATGGCTTGTATCAGAGGTCTATGGGAACATTTTTGCATATTTATACTATGTTATATATTTGTGAGCAGCTCAGGGCCTAGAGGTGAAGACGCTTGCCTCACACTTGGGAGGTTGAGAGTTCAGTCCTAGGCAATGACAGATGTTTCTCTATCAGAGTGCAAAAGAGAAAATATCTGCTGCGTACTCTGCATAGGCATCAGGAAGGGCATCTGGCCAGTAAACACTCAGCTCCATTAAGTTGCCCCGACTCCACTCCAATAAAAGGGATTACAGGATCGTAAAAAGGAAAAAAAATGTACAAGATATATTTAGACATTAAATGTAATATTAGTGTTTGATATTTTAATTTCAGTGAAGAAGGTTGAACTCAGGGGCCTAAACCACCTCCTCTAATTTTATGTTAAGAGATAATGAAACAGGAGATAATCTGAGCATTTCACAAAAATTCAAGTTGCTTTTAAAAATGGCATGTGTAACCTTCTAATGGATTTACTATTAAACCTGTCAATTCTGAGTATTATATTTACTCCATTTGCAAAGCGTACAAAAATTTGCAGCTAAAGTATCTTCAGGAATCTGCATTGGGAACAAACCATAAGTGGTTTTAATGAAGTTTTCATTAATTTTGGAAACTGCTGCAAAACAATAAACTAACAGCTGCTTTATAAAAATGTGCAATAGAATTTGTTTACGGTTCCTTTCTTGTTAAGATGTGGAAGCCTTCCTTTTCCCTCAGTAGTTTCAACCACCTTCCCAAAGAACTGAAATGGAGAAAGTTGAAACTGGTGCAGGTTTCAGATATGAACAGAACTCTGGTTTACACATCAGTAATGGTATAGAAGAGATCTTGGAAGAGACCTTGGAGGTCTTCTATTTAGTCCAGGGGTAGGCAACCGTGGCTCTTTTATGACTCATGGACTCCAACTTGCAGAATTCCTGAGCCAGTTGGAGTCCACGAGTCATAAAAGAGCCAAGGTTGCCTACTCCTGATCTGGTCCAACCCCCCTGCTCAAGCAGGAGATCCTATACCATTCCGGATGTACAGATTTTTCACACACTGTAAGAAACAGTGGTTAAAGCCAGAGAATACTCAGTTAAGAACTAGGACCTTTGAAAATGTCCAAAAGGTGCTTCAATTCAACAGAGTTGACCTCTTCAAAGGCAAATTGCAAATGAAAGGAATGTTCTACTGGAGGTACAAAGAATCCAGTCAGGCAGCAGCAGATATTCAATTGATTTTCAGTGGCTTCTGGTTTGTTATACGCCATAAATAAGGGTTGCAGCTTCACTTCTGAATATCAGTGGCAGGGTGGATTTGCCCAGGCAGAGGCTAGCTGCGGGTGTGGAGACTGGTTGCTTCTACTAGTGTGTCAATTAACTATTTCACAATCAGCTCTGTATGGCAGAGTAAAAAAATGTGTGCTTTAAAGTCAGTTTTGATTCCTGGTGATTGCTCCATGCAGGGTTTTTTGGCAGCGGTTTTCAAAAGTGATTTGCCATTGCCTTCTTTCTAGAGTTGGGAGAGAAAATGAATGGCCCAAAGTCACGGAGCTCACTTTGTGCCTAAGGTGCGATACGAACTCACAATTTTGTTTCTAGCCTGATACCTTAACCACAAGATCAAACCGGCTCTCAATGGAGGAAGAGGTTGTGTTAAAAATCTGTCTGGGTGTAAAATATGCTAGGTACATCACTACCTTTGGAAACATGTGTGTGTGTGTGTGTGTGTGTGCATGCATGTGTGTGCATACTTTCTGACATTTAGGACATCAATAACTGACCAATGACCTCTATCACATTATTAAATCTGATGTGCCTATCAAAGCTTCGGACTTCATTGTTAGATTTCATTGTTTTCTGATGTTTTCTGATGGGCCTGTCTAAACCTGGGATCTACCTCTTAACACCCTGAATGTGGGCTTCAGAGCTCCATCAATCCAATCTAAAGTCTTGGGCCTAAATTGCATAATTGGGCAGATTACCTTTATTGCATAATTGGGCAAAACTGCCCAGAAAATTAATTGCATTTACGAATGGCAAAAATGGGATGAACTTGTTTGAATAGCCACACAGAATATTTAAGCTTTCCTACATGATTAGCATCAAACGTAGCTGTAAAGAAATGTTTATTTAAAATGAGTGATGTACAGTTTCCAATGCCTTTAGGCCTAATGGTAATTAAACTGCAATATGCTGATAATAACACCATATCCATCTGTGCTCAAGCCAATATTTAATGGAATAATAAGGAATGTCCATCTAATGATATTGTCAATTAGTCTTACCAACTTGGTCCCAACACATCTGGAATGAAACAGAGTGAAAAGGCAATAGTAGTTACTCAGTTAATGGTATAGTTCCAAGCAGTGACCTCTACTGGCATAAGGAAACTAAAAAAAAAAAATTTTTTTTTTACAGCGAACTAGTCTGATACAGTAAATCTCTAAGCTAGAAACTGGCAGACCATGAGTTCTACTCTTGCCTTAGTTAGCTGGATGACCTTGGGCCAGTCACTCTCTTCCATCCCTCAGATGTTAAATTCCTTCTGAATTCAAGAAAACTGCAGGCCTTTGTCCAGCAGTTGTTAGGAGCCAAAATTGCCCTGAAGGTTCAAAATTGCAATTATTAGAAAATGCTAAGATTACATAACTCAGAAAGATTGCATAAGTTCCCTTTTACTGGAAATATTCAAGCAGGATCTGGGCTAGATGGTCTCCTGTTGGGAATACTTTAATTGGGATTCATGGACTGAGGAGGGAGATATACTTGATGGCCTAAGTACCTCTATCAAACTCTATGATTCTATGACTCTTTGATTAGATAGTTCTCACATCTTTATCCTGATTTGTGCAATAAATTTCTCATGCCAATTATATCACTCATTTATAGTTTTGTAACCTGCATGGATTCTCCAGAATCATAAATAACAGTTTGAATTATTATGAAAAGTGCTTTTTTTTTTTTTGCTTTAAAAATCAGGATAATTCCAAACTCGCCTTGGATTTTATCAGCTTGGATATGTAGCAGCCTCTCATTTAACATTATGTATTTGCTGGATAATGTATGAACAAATTCTACTCTAATCAATTCTCCAGTTTTAATCCGATTATCAAGGAAGCTTCTACTATCACTATTGAGTTATTCATCGACATTTCTGCTTTTGTTACGTAGATAACATGCATTCATGTATTATGATAGCTTGTCTAGTGAAGAGTACATACAATCTGACAGCCAGTCTACTGATGGATAGCACAATTTTTTGAAATATCTGATTTGTGCTTTCTTTAAGAAAGTAGAAAATATTTTATTTGTTATCTGCTGGAGTTTAGTTGCTTTTTCTTCCTTTAGAAAAATGTCATGGTTAGATAAGGATATTTAGGACAACTCTACTAGAGATAGAAGACATAATCTTTTTTTTTTTTTGCACTGTGTAAGTTTTAACTCTACGTGGTCAGAGGGGGAAGTCACCTGGCTCACATGCGTATGTAAAATAATATTTAAATATGTTTACTTTTGAATTAACACTTCTTCCTCCTTCCCAATAATGAGGAAAGAGGATGGGATGAATTCCAGGTGATCTGGCTTGTCTGTCCTTAATTACAGGTGTGTTTGTGTGGTCCACAGAAAGGATAAGCAACAGATGGTGCTCCAGATGGAGCTAAACTATAATTGCCAGTAGCCTTCTTCTTAACTGGATCTGCTGAGAATAGCAGTTCAGTAATATCTGGAGGAGGCACATGCTACCCACTGCTAGCATAGATTCAAAGATAAATTAGTAAGGTACAGCATAACTAAATAGACAATCATTTCACTGTCTTTTATTGGAATAAACAATTATTTGATTCATTATAAATCTGACAGGGCTTCTGTCGATATATGGATCTTGGTTAAGGCAAGCTTACCTAATTAACCTTTCAATATGTGAAAGGAACCTTTAAATTTGGTACAGTAGGTAAAACAAATGCCAAAAGACATTTGTTAGAAAAAAAACTGCACACCTACCTATGCCTACTTGTAAAATGTATACTTAAAAATACTTTCCATTAAGGAATATAATTTGAAAACTTGGGTATGTTAGGAAAAATGTATGTATGCATTAAAAATGAAATGCACATAAAAATATCTGCAGTTTTGTGAGTAGCTTTCCTTTAAAAAAATGTTAATGGCAAGTTGGTCTAGAAATGGAATGGCATGGATTAAAATTGAGTGAAATTGAAACTGGCAGAATTACCTAGCTCTCTACTGTCGGGCCGATAATAGTCAAGCAGCACTTAGTCCCATCATAAGAAACCCAGTGCCAAAAATAAAATGGGGATGTGAATGAATACTGTGTCAAATAGAGTAATTTGATGCTTTTTTTTTTGAGCATCAGTTGTTCGTTTTAGCTGAGACTGAAAAGCAACCACATATTTTAATGGAAAGTAGAAAAAGTACTTCAGATATTATCTTACTCTGTTGGAGTAGAGATGCAAAATACTAGAGAGGCATGACTGCAGAATATGAAAAATATTATTCCTTTTCTTCTATTTGGAGTGTCTTTCCCCTTTCCCCTTTCCTCCTCTCCTCTCCTCTCCTCTCCTCTCCTCTCCTCTCCTCTTCTCTCCTTTCCTTTCCTTTCCTTTCCTTTCCTCATCCTCATCCTCAGTTATGTTTTTATGTTGACAACTATAGTGCTTTCCAATAAACTAAATTTGACAAGTAGGATTTGCTACATGAAGCTGCTTCAAACAATTTTTTTAAAAAAATTAAGAAATATATTTGGGCAAGAGCAAAGTAGAATCTTTCAAGGTAAAAGGGGAGGGAATGTAGGACTTTGACAAATTGTGGTTCATCTGCTAAGATTGGGAGAGATTGTAATATTTTACTTTTTACAGAACTACTGAAACAGACAGAGAAACTTCTCTTTTTCCTGTGGGTAAGATACTGGAAGATCCCGCTGGAGTATTTGAGTTGCTTGAAAAGCAAAAATGATTATACAGTGATCATCAAATATATTGTGCATGTTCAAAAGATGCCTTTGCAATGCTGGGAACATGTTTTAGATCACTGGTGATGATACCATGTGGAAATTCAACTCACACTGCTGTAATTTGATTTACTCGTAAAAGTCTGAAAGCTTACTGAAAGGACAAATATTTCAAAATTAATAGTAATTGAAAGATGGCAAAGATATGGTGAACAGTTTTTGTTCTGGTAAGCTCTTTCTACATTTCTCCCTCCTGAAAGTAACAGAATATTAGTTTGGAAAAAGAAGTTCCTCAAAATTGAGTTTTAATTAGCTAATCTGTCAGTGACTCTGACTTTTTATATACTTGAGTATACATTTTATAAACTAATGGAATGCAACTGGGCATATAAATATACCAGCCAGGCTACCATTCAGTTCTATAGAATTCATCTCCCAGAATTCCCCAGGCAATGGAGCCACTATTGAGAATTCTGGGTGCTGGAGCATGCCAGTATGCAGAAAATGCAAATTAAAGTCAACAGACTACTTTTAGCATCATCTTTTTTTTTTTTTTATCAAAATATGTTCTTTAAAAATGCAGATTTGGTGCATATGTTAGGTGACATATGGGGTGTTGCATTATAGCTCACCAGGACACAAACTTAAAAGGAAGCAAAACAATGAGACTGCTACATCAATTTCCTGGATTCTCTGTATAATAATAATAGTAGTAATAATAATAATAATAATAATAATAATAATAATAATAATAATAATAATAATAATAATAATAATAATAATAATAAAGTTGGAAGGGACCTTGGAGGTCATCAAGTCCAACCCCCTGCTCAGGCAGGAACCCTACGCCATTTCAGACAAATGGCTGTCCAGTCTCTTCTTAAAAACTTCCAGTGTTGGAGCATTCACCGCTTCTGGAGGCAGGTTGTTCCATTGGTTAATTGCTCTAACTGTCAGGAAGTTTCTCCTTAGTTCTAAGTTGCTTCTCTCCTTGATCAGTTTTCATCTGTTGCTTCTCGTCCTGCCTTCAGGTGCCTTGGAGAATCACTTGACTCCCTCTTCTTTGTGGCAGCCCCTGAGATATTGGAACACTGCTATCATGTCCCCCCTCATCGTTCTCTTCGCTAAACTAGACATACCCAATTCCAGCAACCGTTCCTTATATGTTTTAGCCTCCAGTCCCCTAAAGTAGAAACAACGAGAAGAGACATGAGAAAGATCTCAGAGTCGTAGAAAAAATGTAGTACCACTGGTTTTGACCTACGTCATAAGGTTCACACCGGAATGATTCCGTAACATTTCACCATAATTATGAAGTGTACTACTTGATTCTATCCCTCTGTTAATGCAGCCCAGCACTGTGTTGGCTTTTTTGGCAGCTGCAGCACACTGCTGGCTCATATTTAAGTGATTTATAAAATTGATTGGCCGCCCATTTTGCCATAGGATAACTCTGGGCTTACAATCATAAAAACACATCTATACATATACAATTAAAACATGAACAGTTAAAATCAAACATTAAATCCTAAGGACACATGGGGAGGGTGGGATCTGTTATTACTTGATCAACTACCCCTACTATGCTGTTCCCCCGTTGGGGTCCCAAGGCAACTGGCAGAGCCATGTATTTAGGCCCTTACGAAAGGATAGGAGGGTTGGGGGCAACCTCACAGGGGGGGGGCAGGATGTTTCAGAGAAAGCCCTTCTCTTGGACCCTGCCAGCTGGAATAATCGAGCTCACAGCCACAATAAAGTCTAGAAATAGTCCTTGGTTAACAATTGCCCCATTTAACAATCATTTAAAGTTACCGCTGAAAAAGTAAATTTATGACCAATTCACAAACGTATGACTGTCACAGTATCACAATCACAATCATTATCACAATCTGGGCACTTTGCAACTAGCATGCATGTAAGATTGTTGCAACATCTCATGTGATCATTGTTTGCAAGCTTCACAGCCAGTATTTGACAAGCACAGTCAATGGAGAAGCTGGCAGTAAAATTGCTAGGTGTGATCACATAATGCCTCATTTAACAATTTAATGATAGAGTTGCCACTCCCAATTATGGTCATTCAGTGAGGACTATCTGTAATACTTCTGGAATCTGTCTGCTGAATGATGTACACAGCCTTTTTTATGATGCTTTCTGGAGCCTGATTTATCTCAACTAATTTGTGATACTAATATCTTCCTCACAGAAGTAATGTAATGCAAACCCAAAATTTGAAAATGCAGAATTTAGCTGAAAAGCCACATTTATTTCTGCCTTGATACATTCAAAGACAGTAAGATAAATTGTTATAGCTACTGTTTTTCCTCCATGTTTCTGCTGTTTTTCTTCCTTATTTAATAATTTTATGGTGTGTTCTCATGCTTGTTTTATTGTTAAAAGGGAAGGGAAGGAGTTTGCTTTTACAGGATCCAATCTGGTTCCGCCAGAGGTTTAACATTCTGAACTTTCAGACTGGTGCTGGAGACCATCCTCAGTGCTCCAGCATGAATCTGAAAACTTGGAAGACTAAACCTCTGATCTCGGTGACTGACCCAGGTTGCATCATGCAACATTATCCTGGGACACATATATTTGCCTTCATTCGTAAGTTATGCTCTTATTCTGGCATGTATTTCTCCATCATTCTGCAGTCTCCATGGCTGTCCACATTTCCTGTTTTGTAAAAGCTCCATGAACCCCCAAGGGAGGATTTTATGGTAAGGAACCTAAACGGGTTTGGTACCCCTCTGTTCTGTCGATATCTAACGGACCAACACACGTAGTTTCTAGTCATGTCGAAGGTGGGAATACTGCACTCCATCCGATATACACCTCGGAACAACTAATACAAAGGAAAAACTCCCTCACACAAACAGACCTGTGTATCCAAAAAAACTCTATTAGTCCCTTTTTGATGTAAATTGCCCAGAGTTACTTCAGAGCCTGTAATTTTTGTAAAATAAATAAATGCTATTTCCTAAATGAATACATAAATACCTGCTCCTTGTATTTCTCTGCTCTTTGTTTTATCATTATTCCCCTTCTTTCTCACCACAGTTCAAGACAGAAAGAGCTTAATAACTCGTTGACCAAAAAAAAAAAGAAATTATGGCATTGTCTATTAAATAGAAGAAGGGATAAGCTTCATAAGAGATTGGTACAATTGCTATTCTGCCCTTGGGCATTAACTCTTTGCCAGTCTGCATTATACTGATCTCTTACCAGCATGGAGAGCTCAAACTCTGAACCCTGCTGAAATCATCTCTTATGTAAGGCAGGATGAGGAGCTGCTGAGATTCCATTATGGCTTACTTAGTTCATCAGGAAAACAGATAATTTAAGCTGATGGGATGAATTTCTAGCCCTTAGAAACTGACAAACTATTCATTGTTAAAATTAAGTAATGTGCTAGCCTGGCTGTACACCAGCTGGTGTGAACCCATGATTGGGCAGAGGTTTCAATTCCCCAAGCTGATTTTCATATAAGAAACATTTTGGAAAAAGACAGCTGCAAGAAACATGGTCTTTTAAAAAGGAAACTGTTTTAAATCTTATGATAAGCTTTTTTTTTAGTTGAGAATTCTTTTCTCATAGTGGAATACTGGAAAAAAAATGGAAGTTGATTGCACATAAGTGAGAATAGCATCCTTATAATACTGAAGGTATTAGTAACTTCTTCCCTGAGATTGGAGGTAATATACAGTCATCAAGACCTAAAGCTATTGAGAATGATCTCCTCCTCCATGAATTTATTTAATCCCCTTTCAAAGCCTTTCAAAGCAGTCTAAATCTTGTTTGATTCAAGAGCCTATTTCAATGTTGAGGAGAAATTGTTTCGATCTGCCTTGAACCTTCCATCATTTCTGGAGTGCCCCAAGTTCTAGAATTAAGACACAGAGAGAGGAAGAGAGCAGGAAAAACATATCTGCTTTCTTCACACCAGACCTAATTTAGGTACCTATCTTTTTTTACTTTAATTGCTAAACTAAAAAAGTCCCAAACTTTTTATAAGGAGTACAATTTTCTGGCTCTCTATAATATTGATTAGTCTTTTTGAATGTACCCTGCAATTTAGTTTTTGAGGTATACTATCAGGAAAGGTACATTCTGAGATATTTGCATCATAATATTTTATATAGTCATTATATCTGATCTTGACTAATATAAATCATTGGGATTTGATGGATTACACAGAGTACTGAAGGAGCTGGCAGATGTTATCTCAGAACCATTGTATCATATCTTTCCAAAATCCTGGAACATTGGGAAATTACCTGAGGATTGGAAAAGACCTGATGTGGTTCCCATCTTAAAAACAAAAAAACAAAAAACAGACCCAGGAAACTACAGACCAATCAGCCTAGCATCAATACCTGGGAAGATACTGGAAAAGATAATCAAAAAACAGATTGGCAAATGCCTAGAAACAAATAAAGTTATAAATATGAGCCAGCAGTATGTGGCAGTAGCCAAAAATGCTAATACAATCCTTGGTTGTATAAACGGAGGCATAGAATCAAAATCAAGTGAAGTATTAGTACTGCTTTATAAATCCTTAGTAAGACTACACCTGGAATACTGCATCCAGTTTTGGTCAGCACATTACAAAGAAGATGTTGAGACTTTGGAAAAAATACAAAGAAGAACAAGTAAGATGAGACTAAAACATATGAAGAACAGTTGCAGGATTTGTGTTTGGCTAGTCTAGAGAAAAGAAGTACTGGGGGGGGGATATGATAGCAGTATTTGAGTATTTGAGGGGCTATCACAAAGAAGAGGGGTCAATTTATTTTCCAAAGCACCAGAGGGCAGGACAAGAGACAATGGATGGAAACTAATCAAGGGGAGAAGCAATCTGGTATTAAGGCAAAACTTCCTCTCAGTGAGGACAATTAACCAGTGGAACAGCTTGCCTTCAGAAGTTGTGGGTGCTTCATCACTGGAGTTTTTAAAGAAGAGATTGGACAGTCACTTGTCTGAAACGGTATAGAATCTCCTGATTGAGAAGGGGTTGGACTAGAAGACCTCTAAGGTCCCTTCCAGCTCCATTCTGATTGATTGTAGTACTGACTATTCTATTTCTGATTCCTTTCCTAATCACATCTTATTTACTATATCAATTTTAATCATGTTATATCTCATAGCGCCCAGTCCTAGTCTGCCACAGTTGATTTAGACTTCATCAGTTTAAGCAAAGTTTGTGGATGTGATATAGGTCCATCTCTCAAGAACTCAATGAGCTTTCCTGATATCTCCCCCCACCTCCGTTATCATTTCCTTGGCCCAGTTCTATGCATTATAGTGTAAAATGAATTTTATAAAAGTTAAAGGGAAGTATTGAACCTGATTTGGGTTATACAATATTATGTGCATAAGTATACACCAAGAAGCATAACTCCTACAAGCTGCCTCCTTGCTGTGGCAGCTTTTAATAAGGGGAGTAGTAGACATATAATTCTCCATCTCATCTAAATTTAGATAAAATGGTAACGTTGGGAAGTAATACTGCTTCATTGTGTGGTTCCTTTGATTTTGAAACACAAAAAAGCTTACATCTATCACTGTCAAAACACATGGTAAAAATTCTCATCATTCAGCTAATTTTCTCTATTTGATTGTCATTTTCTTCCCAGTCATCGGAAAAGACAATTTAGTATTTTAGTTAGATTCAGTTCAGAATCTAGATGAGATGGGAAAAGATGTAGCAGCATCCTTATGCTCAAAATATTATGTGTGCATCACACACTATCAGAAAGATTACCACACCTTTTTGATTGCACAGTGTCCTGATATTACTGATTGCCTTAGACTATTCATTCTTTGTAACAATGAGAGGCAGTGTGGATTTCTTCATAATATAAAAATTATTATCATTCCTAAATTTGCTTATAGAACAAAATAGTTGTGTTGACCTTAGCTGGCTTAGAGGGGACGTCAAGGCTTTTATCTTTATATTAGCTCGCAATGTAAGGATGTCTAATATTAAAAAAACAAAGCAATTAGCACACATTAATGCAAATTATTTTGAGTACAGGATGAAGTATTCAGATCTATCTGTTAACTGGAATACTTCGTAGTCAGTAAATTAACTACTGGATTATAATTTCTGAAGTGATTTTCCACAGTTCATGCTTTTGTTTATCCTTTCCATTCATAAGCTACACTCACCCAAGACCTATGAGCTTCATGGTAATGTATCACCCTTCCAACAGCAATTTCTGAAAGAAGATGTCAAAAGATCCCCTCTCAAGAGAGACAGTCCATGCAGTGAGGGAATAATTGAAATGATGGAACATGTTGTTCTCTATTGCCCTTTTTGCGCAGGTGCTAACCAGGAATGATTTCCATTCTTTAATAGATATCTTGGTTGTTCTGATTTATTTTATCTTAAGTTGTTATTATCAGATTAGTCTGATTTTATTTCCTTGACCACAGCCATGGACTGTTCTACTGTTTGTACATTAAGCTGTAATATTTCTTCTAACCCTTTTTAGATATTTTAGAACAATTATATTTTTCCTTTTTTTATCCTAATTAATTGTGTTTTATCGGCTGGTCTATGACAGAATAAAGATTGATTGATTGATTGATTGATTGGATAACTTATCAAAAGAAAACATATTAGACATTGCAACTGGCACTAACCTTCCTTGTCATCATGATAGGTTACAGAAATTAGTGGTTTTAAAATCAGGAAAGTACTCTTATCTTGGTGCTGAAAATATGTTTTTATCCCAAGTTAAAAGGAGAAAAAAAATGATGTGTGAAACAAAATAAAATAGAAGTTAAAATAAGAAAACATTGTTTTATAAAATGGACAATGTTAATTCTTTTAGAATAAGGTAGCAATAAAAATTCTCTTGAGGAGAAATATGTATATCATTTTTCCAAGCATGGTTATTGGAAATTTGTTATTTATTTAAAGTATTTATATGGTCATCCATCTTAAGCAATTCTGGGCAGCTCACAATAACAATAAAATCAATAAACCAATCAATCAAAACAGCAAGGCCTCCTGATCCAGAAAAATGTTCAATTAGCCCACAAGACAGATCTGTGCAAAGCCCTTCCCAGCCACGGCTGCCAACTGCTCGTCAAGCAGGAGCCATCAGTCCAGGAGGATCTCCAAATTCCACAAAAGCTGAATTTTGGGGAGTGCAATCCCATGCAGAGTCAAATATGACAAGTCATCAGAACTGGGGGACCCCAACCCCCCCAAGCTTCTCTGTCTTGCCAGGGTTGAGCTAAAGTTGATTCATTCCCATTCAGACCCTTACAGTCTCCAGATAGTCAGACAGCACCAAACTAAACTTTATGTAGTAGATTTTACTTCTTAGTAAGGGAGTTATTATTTATTTATTATTAATTTATTATTATTTATTGCAGTTTTCCTGAAGAACTTTGGTACTGAATTTTTATCCAGCGACAAAAATTAAGTAAAAGATAAAAGAGTGCCATTCATTCTTCTGAAATACACTTACCCACAATGGTCATGGGCTGATGGGAACTGAGGTCTAATTCCTCTGAAGAATACTTTGGTGTCTATACTTTATCTCGGGATTGCAAAGGTATTACAAGTATAATAGGAGACATGAAAAGAAATACTGAATTGGAAATGTTACGTACGAGAAATATATAGGTAGTTTTTGACTTACAATCACAATTGGGATTGGAACTTCCATCACTAAGCCAGATGATCATTAAGTGAGTCACATCTGATTTTATGACCTTGTTTGGGGTAGTTGTTAAATAATCACTATGGTCATTAAGCAAATCATGCAGTAGTTAAGAGTTATGAGGTATTACAAAAAGTCTATTAATTTAGTCACTTTATCAAAGAATGAAATAAGATTGGTTTGGCATGATCTGTTTTTAAGAAACCCATGCTGGCTACTAGTTATAATTTTGTTTGCTTCTAGTTGTTCGCAGATCTGTTTTTTGATTATCTGCTTTCATTTGTTTTAAAGGATGAAACAGTGAAGCTTTAAACAGCCGAACATGCAAGAAAGAAAATTGTAAAATAAGGGAAAACATGTTGAGTTTAAAGTAGCTTTTTAATAAATCATTCACATAGAATGAGAGCTCTAATAGCTGGATCACTTATAAAATTTGAACTTTTCACTTCTAGTTTAGACATTGAAATGATGCAGTGAGGGTTAGAATTCCCCTGCAGGCATTTTTCGGAGATTATTTCTGAATATCGAATTTCAGTCAATAGGCCATACTAGTTAGCAGGATAACTCAGTGAATTCTATCAATGTGATAGCATGATAATCTTGGTAAGTAATATTAGACTAGGATTATTATAATCTTTTCTTTTGCACATACAGTATATAATTTCATTTTACCATAAAATGAAGGTAAAAGCATTTGAAAAATTTTGAAAGTTAACTACAACTAGAAATGGACAGATCTGTCCAATATTTTTCACTTTGATCTTATTCTGCAGCAGGTTTCAAATCTTTTTTTAAAGTTCCAGACAAAAACAATTAGGCATCTCTGCATTTCTCATCTCACATTTCTTTATTATTAGTATTTATATCCTATCATCTTTTCTGCTACAGTATAAGCTCTCAAGGCAGCACCCATCAAAACTGAAAGTAAGCAACAAAAATCATACAGATGGTTGTTGAGCATTAGAATACTGAAAATAGTTCTAAAGGTCATATTGAACTGGTATGTTTCCACACAATTTTAATAATGCATAAGTTTTTGCAAGTAATTTTCCTAAGGAAATGCATTTTTAGCATATGGTTGGGAAAGTAACTGGGCTTGGTGGGGGAATTTCCCATTTTCAGTGCTTGATCTATAAGTTTATTTTGTACAGAAAAAAAGAATTTCTTCTGAATTCCTCCAACTAGGCAAGGATAGGAGAACAGCTAAATATTTATTTAAAGAATAATTAAAAAGTAATCTCACCTGTAAATCTGCTTGTGGTCATATTCCTTTCCATTCCTCCTTTACAAGATTCCACATGAATACCCATCGCTAATGTTTATCTTTAAATTGCTACACAATTTAATGTTTTACAGAGGCATACCTCTTTGTAGATATATAAATCTGCCACTCCTGGATAAGTTGTTGTTACAGAAAATGACATATTTATTGATCTCAAGTTTATTTATTTATTTACCATGCTACAATTAGATCGGCCCTTTTCTCCTGCTGTGGTCTGTTAGCCCAAACCTGGCAAAGTTTTATTCACTTATTTAGCCAGAATGCAAAATCCTGCTAAAACAAATAAGCCTTATTTCTGATTAACAAATATCTGGTGTTCATGATGAAACTGATGCTCCCACCTTCACTTCCCAATCTCTGTTCTCTAATCCTTCACATATAAACCCAATTTATTCTGTCACAAAGAAGTTTCTAGAACAAAAGAAAATCAAAGATGGTTTGATAATTCATGAAATCTATACAAGCCAACAGTAGAACTACTTAGATTTCCTATGTCTTCTCCCCTTGCCTAGAACATTTACTGCCCACCCCTATATTATTTGCCTTTCATTCTTTGTAGCAAGAGAAGAGCTTTAATGTATGAAGAGAAAGACCACATATGTCATTCAGCTCCTGAGGTTTTGAGTGATTATTCCTTTAGCCCTATGATGTTGGCTCATACAGAAGCCAATATCATAGGGCTAAAGGAATAATCAGNGGGGGTTCCCTCCTAAAATACCATTCCTTGGATTTGCCCAAACCATGGGGAGACAAGACAGCTATAGATTGCCTGGTTGTGTGCATCAAAGATCAGTACAGCTTCCACCCTTATGACGTGAGGTAGGCTATATGTGGAGCCTTGTTGATTATGTTTCCTTTTTGAGGGAGTGTGTTTGTCTGGACACATAGGTTTTTTTTCTCTATTAGTCCCTTTTTGATGTAAATTGCCCAGAGTTACTTCGGAGCCTGTAATTTTTGTAAAATAAATAAATGCTATTTCCTAAATGAATACATAAATACCTGCTCCTTGTATTTCTCTGCTCTTTGTTTTATCATTATTCCCCTTCTTTCTCACCACAGTTCAAGACAGAAAGAGCTTAATAACTCGTTGACCAAAAAAAAAAGAAATTATGGCATTGTCTATTAAATAGAAGAAGGGATAAGCTTCATAAGAGATTGGTACAATTGCTATTCTGCCCTTGGGCATTAACTCTTTGCCAGTCTGCATTATACTGATCTCTTACCAGCATGGAGAGCTCAAACTCTGAACCCTGCTGAAATCATCTCTTATGTAAGGCAGGATGAGGAGCTGCTGAGATTCCATTATGGCTTACTTAGTTCATCAGGAAAACAGATAATTTAAGCTGATGGGATGAATTTCTAGCCCTTAGAAACTGACAAACTATTCATTGTTAAAATTAAGCAATGTGCTAGCCTGGCTGTACACCAGCTGGTGTGAACCCATGATTGGGCAGAGGTTTCAATTCCCCAAGCTGATTTTCATATAAGAAACATTTTGGAAAAAGACAGCTGCAAGAAACATGGTCTTTTAAAAAGGAAACTGTTTTAAATCTTATGAGAAGCTTTTTTTTTAGTTGAGAATTCTTTTCTCATAGTGGAATACTGGAAAAAAAATGGAAGTTGATTGCACATGAGTGAGAATAGCATCCTTATAATACTGAAGGTATTAGTAACTTCTTCCCTGAGATTGGAGGTAATATACAGTCATCAAGACCTAAAGCTATTGAGAATGATCTTCTCCTCCATGAATTTATTTAATCCCCTTTCAAAGCCTTTCAAAGCAGTCTAAATCTTGTTTGATTCAAGAGCCTATTTCAATGTTGAGGAGAAATTGTTTCGATCTGCCTTGAACCTTCCATCATTTCTGGAGTGCCCCAAGTTCTAGAATTAAGACACAGAGAGAGGAAGAGAGTAGGAAAAACCATATCTGCTTTCTTCACACCAGACCTAATTTAGGTACCTATCTTTTTTTTACTTCAATTGCTAAACTAAAAAAGTCCCAAACTTTTTATAAGGAGTACAGTTTTCTGGCTCTCTATAATATTGATTAGTCTTTTTGAATGTGCCCTGCAATTTAGTTTTTGAGGTATACTATCAGGAAAGGTACATTCTGAGATATTTGCATCATAATATTTTATATAGTCATTATATCTGATCTTGACTAATATAAATCATTGGGATTTGATGGATTAAACAGAGTACTGAAGGAGCTGGCAGATGTTATCTCAGAACCATTGCACCATATCTTTCCAAAATCCTGGAACATCGAGAAATTACCTGAAGATTGGAAAAGACCTGATGTGGTTCCCATCTTAAAAAAAAAAAAAAAAAACAGACCCAGGAAACTACAGAGCAATCAGCCTAGCATCAATACCTGGGAAGATACTGGAAAAGATAATCAAAAAACAGATTGGCAAATGCCTAGAAACAAATAAAGTTATAAATATGAGCCAGCAGTATGTGGCAGTAGCCAAAAATGCTAATACAATCCTTGGTTGTATAAACGGAGGTTATAGAATCAAAATCAAGTGAAGTATTAGTACTGCTTTATAAATCCTTAGTAAGACTACACCTGGAATACTGCATCCAGTTTTGGTCAGCACATTACAAAGAAGATGTTGAGACTTTGGAAAAAATACAAAGAAGAACAAGTAAGTTGAGACTAAAACATTTGAAGAACAGTTGCAGGATTTGTGTTTGGCTAGTCTAGAGAAAAAAAAGTACTGGGGGGGGATATGATAGCAGTATTTGAGTATTTGAGGGGCTATCACAAAGAGGAGGGGTCAATTTATTTTCCAAACCACCAGAGGGCAGGACAAGAGACAATGGATGGAAACTAATCAAGGGGAGAAGCAATCTGGTATTAAGGCAAAACTTCCTCTCAGTGAAGACAATTAACCAGTGGAACAGCTTGCCTTCAGAAGTTGTGGGTGCTTCATCACTGGAGTTTTTAAAGAAGAGACTGGACAGTCTCTTGTCTGAAATGGTATAGAATCTCCTGATTGAGAAGGGGTTGGACTAGAAGACCTCTAAGGTCCCTTCCAGCTCTATTCTGATTGATTGTAGTACTGAGTATTCTATTTCTGATTCCTTTCCTAATCACATCTTATTTACTGTATCAATTTTAATCATGTTATATCTCATAGCCCCCAGTCCAAGTCTGCCACAGTTGATTTAGACTTCATCAGTTTAAGCAAAGTTTGTGGATGTGATATAGGTCCATCTCTCAAAAACTCAATGAGCTTCCCTGAACCGCCTTTTCTAGACCGGGATGCCTTGCGCACAGTCACTTATGCTCTTGTCACCTCCCGCCTGGACTACTGTAATGCTCTCTACATGGGGCTCCCCTTGAGGAGCACTCGGAGGCTCCAGTTGGTCCAGAATGCGGCCGCGCGGGCGGTGATGGGAGCGACTCGTCGCTCCCATGTAACGCCGCTGCTGCACGAGCTGCACTGGCTGCCTGTGGCCTTCCGGGTGCGCTTCAAGGTGTT
>NW_015386262.1:325320-335875 GCF_001527695.2 Protobothrops mucrosquamatus | reverse complement strand
CAGGCAGGACTGGCCTAGGGGTATTTTAAAGGGGTTTTAAATTAAATTTTTAGTAGAAGCGGCCAAATTTAAATAGTTATTTTTAATCTTTTTAAATTTTGTATTGTATTATATCATTGTTTTAAACTGGCTGTAAGCCGCCCTGAGTCCTCCGGGAGAAGGGCGGGGTATAAATTTAATAAAATCAAAATCAAATTAATAAAATCAAATATCTCCCCCCACCTCCGTTATCATTTCCTTGGCCCAGTTCTATGCATTATAGTGTAAAATGATTTTTATAAAAGTTAAAGGGAAGTATTGAACCTGATTTGGGTTATACAATATTATGTGCATAAGTATACACCAAGAAGCATAACTCCTACAAGCTGCCTCCTTGCTGTGGCAGCTTTTAATAAGGGGAGTAGTAGACATATAATTCTCCATCTCATCTAAATTTAGATAAAATGGTAACGTTGGGAAGTAATACTGCTTCATTGTGTGGTTCCTTTGATTTTGAAACACAAAAAAGCTTACATCTATCACTGTCAAAACACATGGTAAAATTCTCATCATTCAGCTAATTTTCTCTATTTGATTGTCATTTTCTTCCCAGTCATCGGAGAAGACAATTTAGTATTTTAGTTAGATTCAGTTCAGAATCTAGATGAGATGGAAAAAGATGTGGCAGCATCCTTATGCTCAAAATATTATGTGTGCATCACACACTATCAGAAAGATTACTACACCTTTTTTGATTGCACAGTGTCCTGATATTACTGATTGGCTTAGACCATTCATTCTTTGTAACAATGAGAGGCAGTGTGGATTTCTTCATAATATAAAAATTATTATCATTCCTAAATGTGGTTATAGAATAAAATAGTTGTGTTGACCTTAGCTGGCTTAGAGGGGACGTCAAGGCTTTTATCTTTATATTAGCTCACAATGTAAGGATATCTAATATTAAAAAAGCAAAGCAATTAGCACACATTAATGCAAATTCTTTTGAGTACAGGATGAAGTATTCAGATCTATCTGTTAACTGGAATACTTCGTGGTCAGTAAATTAACTACTGGATTATAATTTCTGAAGTGATTTTTCACAGTTCATGCTTTTGTTTATCCTTTCCATTCATAAGTTACCCTCACCCAAGACCTATGAGCTTCATGGTAATGTATCACCCTTCCAACAGCAATTTCTGAAAGAAGATGTCAAAAGATCCCCTCTCAAGAGAGACAGTCCACGCAGTGAGGGAATAATTGAAATGATGGAACATGTTGTTCTCTATTGCCCTTTTTGCGCAGGTGCTAACCAGGAATGATTTCCATTCTTTAATAGATATCTTGGTTGTTCTGATTTATTTTATCTTAAGTTGTTATTATCAGATTAGTCTGATTTTATTTCCTTGACCACAGCCATGGACTGTTCTACTGTTTGTACATTAAGCTGTAATATTTCTTCTAACCCTTTTTAGATATTTTAGAACAATTATATTTTTCCTTTTTTATCCTAATTAATTGTGTTTTATCGGCTGGTCTATGACAGAATAAAGATTGATTGATTGATTGATTGGATAACTTATCAAAAGAAAACATATTAGACATTGCAACTGGCACTAACCTTCCTTGTCATCATGATAGGTTACAGAAATTAGTGGTTTTAAAATCAGGAAAGTATTCTTATCTTGGTGCTGAAAATATGTTTTTATCCCAAGTTAAAAGGAGAAAAAAAATGATGTGTGAAACAAAATAAAATAGAAGTTAAAATAAGAAAACATTGTTTTATAAAATGGACAATGTTAATTCTTTTAGAATAAGGTAGCGATAAAAATTCTCTTGAGGAGAAATATGTATATCATTTTTCCAAGCATGGTTATTGGAAATTTGTTATTTATTTAAAGTATTTATATGGTCATCCATCTTAAGCAATTCTGGGCAGCTCACAATAACAATAAAATCAATAAACCAATCAATCAAAACAGCAAGGCCTCCTGATCCAGAAAAATGTTCAATTAGCCCACAAGACAGATCTGTGCAAAGCCCTTCCCAGCCACGGCTGCCAACTGCTCGTCAAGCAGGAGCCATCAGTCCAGGAGGATCTCCAAATTCCACAAAAGCTGAATTTTGGGGAGTGCAATCCCATGCAGAGTCAAATATGACAAGTCATCAGAACTGGGGGACCCCAACCCCCCCCCAAGCTTCTCTGTCTTGCCAGGGTTGAGCTGAAGTTGATTCATTCCCATTCAGACCCTTACAGTCTCCAGATAGTCAGACAGCACCAAACTAAACTTTATGTAGTAGATTTTACTTCTTAGTAAGGGAGTTATTATTTATTTATTATTATTTATTTATTATTATTTATTGCAGTTTTCCTGAAGAACTTTGGTACTGAATTTTTATCCAGCGACAAAAATTAAGGAAAAGATAAAAGAGTGCCATTCATTCTTCTGAAATACACTTACCCACAATGGTCATGGGCTGATGGGAACTGAGGTCTAATTCCTCTGAAGAATACTTTGGTGTCTATACTTTATCTCGGGATTGCAAAGGTATTACAAGTATAATAGGAGACATGAAAAGAAATACTGAATTGGAAATGTTACGTACGAGAAATATATAGGTAGTTTTTGACTTACAATCACAATTGGGATTGGAACTTCCATCACTAAGCCAGATGATCATTAAGTGAGTCACATCTGATTTTATGACCTTGTTTGGGGTAGTTGTTAAATAATCACTATGGTCATTAAGCAAATCATGCAGTAGTTAAGAGTTATGAGGTATTACAAAAAGTCTATTAATTTAGTCACTTTATCAAATAATGAAATAAGATTGGTTTGGCATGATCTGTTTTTAAGAAACCCATGCTGGCTACTAGTTATAATTTTGTTTGCTTCTAGTTGTTCGCAGATCTGTTTTTTGATTATCTGCTTTCATTTGTTTTAAAGGATGAAACAGTGAAGCTTTAAACAGCTGAACATGCAAGAAAGAAAATTGTAAAATAAGGGAAAACATGTTGAGTTTAAAGTAGCTTTTTAATAAATCATTCACATAGAATGAGAGCTCTAATAGCTGGATCACTTATAAAATTTGAACTTTTCACTTCTAGTTTAGACATTGAAATGATGCAGTGAGGTTTAGAATTCCCCTGCAGGCATTTTTCAGAGATTATTTCTGAATATCGAATTTCAGTCAATAGGCCATACTAGTTAGCAGGATAACTCAGTGAATTCTATCAATGTGATAGCATGATAATCTTGGTAAGTAATATTAGACTAGGATTATTATAATCTTTTCTTTTGCACATACAGTATATAATTTCATTTTACCATAAAATGAAGGTAAAAGCATTTGAAAAATTTTGAAAGTTAACTACAACTAGAAATGGACAGATCTGTCCAATATTTTTCACTTTGATCTTATTCTGCAGCAGGTTTCAAATCTTTTTTTAAAGTTCCAGACAAAAACAATTAGGCATCTCTGCATTTCTCATCTCACATTTCTTTATTATTAGTATTTATATCCTATCATCTTTTCTGCTACAGTATAAGCTCTCAAGGCAGCACCCATCAAAACTGAAAATAAGCAACAAAAATCATACAGATGGTTGTTGAGCACTAGAATACTGAAAATAGTTCTAAAGGTCATATTGAACTGGTATGTTTCCACACAATTTCAATAATGCATAAGTTTTTGCAAGTAATTTTCCTAAGGAAATGCATTTTTAGCATATGGTTGGGAAAATAACTGGGCTTGGTGGGGGAATTTCCCATTTTCAGTGCTTGATCTATAAGTTTATTTTGTACAGAAAAAAAGAATTTCTTCTGAATTCCTCCAACTAGGCAAGGACAGGAGAACAGCTAAATATTTATTTAAAGAATAATTAAAAAGTAATCTCACCTGTAAATCTGCTTGTGGTCATATTCCTTTCCATTCCTCCTTTACAAGATTCCACATGAATACCCATTGCTAATGTTTATCTTTAAATTGCTACACAATTTAATGTTTTACAGAGGCATACCTCTTTGTAGATATATAAATCTGCCACTCCTGGATAAGTTGTTGTTACAGAAAATGACATATTTATTGATCTCAAGTTTATTTATTTACCATGCTACAATTAGATCGGCCCTTTTCTCCTGCTGTGGTCTGTAAGCCCAAACCTGGCAAAGTTTTATTCACTTATTTAGCCAGAATGCAAAATCCTGCTAAAACAAATACAGTAAGCCTTATTTCTGATTAACAAATATCTGATGTTCATGATGAAACTGATACTCCCACCTTCACTTCCCAATCTCTGTTCTTTTGGTCTTACTCTAATCCTTCACATATAAACCCAATTTATTCTGTCACAAAGAAGTTTCTAGAACAAAAAAAATCAAAGACGGTTTGATAATTCATGAAATTTATACAAGTAAACAGTAGAACTACTTAGATTTCCTATGTCCTCTCCCCTTGCCTAGAACATTTACTGCCCACCCCTATATTATTTGCCTTTCATTCTTTGTAGCAAGAGAAGAGCTTTAATGTATGAAGAGAAAGACCACATATGTCATTCAGCTCCTGAGGTTTTGAGTGATTATTCCTTTAGCCCTATGATGTTGGCTCATACAGAAGCCAATATCATAGGGCTAAAGGAATAATCAGTCAAAACCTCAGGAGTGGCATGACATATGTGATCTTTCTCTTCTTTTTTAGCCTGGCTCTTGGAAAGTAAAAACCAGTTTTCCTTGAGTTGAGCTTGATTCTTGGTGACTTCAAGGACATGTTTATGAAGTTTTCCTGACAAAAATAAGAATATGTTTCCAATTTCTCAGTGTATAGTAAAAAATATATAGCCCTGGTATTTCCATGTGTTCTTCCATCCATGGACCAACCAACGCTATCCTTGCTCTAGACTAGGTTACCACCTATCTGAGTGGAATCATCTATAGTGTATATATATGAAGGAACAGAGAATGACAGCGGTATATGTGCAGGGGGGATGAAGTTAAAAGAATTAAAATGATTCTTACAGGATTATGATGCAAACCCCCACCCCTTCTGCTTGTGTGTTTATGCCTCACACGTGTGGAAAAGAAGACAGCTTTGGACTGAAATGCCACATCTATCAAGTTGCCTATTTTGATCCCGCTGCAGATACCATTGTAATGTGAATATTAGCAGTAAAGAAGACAGAAGAAGTTCACAGGGAAGTGCAGATTGGTCAAGATTAAATATATATATATATATGGAAAAGAACTAGAAGATGTAGGCGAAGACTAAAGAACATAAAGAGTTGAATGAAAAAACTTTAAAACAGGGAGCAAAAAAGAAAAGCATGGTGTCTTCCAAAATGAGGTTTTCTCAGGATAGACAAGGCAAAAGTGATGTGTTGCTACTTTAGCACCTAGGACTTATTAAAATATTTTCTTTTTGGGGCTATCTGCTAAACCCTCTGAAAGGAAACTTCATTGAGTCTAAACAGTACCCATTGCTTACTTCTAAGTAAAACTACGGTAATTGCATTGCAGTCTGTGTTATCTATACCATTCCATTCTGAAACATCCTTCACCTTTAGGGTGTTATGTAGAAAAAAAATGAATCCAGTTTTTCTATAGTGAGCTTGCATTCTTTGTAAAATTCACCACTGTGCTGTCATTCATATATCCCTGGCATATAAAATCACCTTTATGTAAATGGAGCTATGACATATCCCTGGCTGCTCATGCATTTCACCATTTTCTGATGATCCTAATGGCGTGTTGACAAAAAGAAATTTATGAAAATGAGCGGAGAGTAATGAACTGCATGCTTCTTTATTAACTGCCATAGCAACAAAAAAACTAAAAAGAGCCTCATGCATAGACTTAAGAGCTATCGTGTAAAAATCAAACATAGAGCTGAACCAAAGAATCCAGATTTGTCTCCACCATTGCTTTCCTGCCATGAAGGAATATGTAACAGTTGTTCCACAATGTGGCAGCTTGGAACATGAAGCTGCCATATTTTGTTTTTCTGATGCCCAAATAACCTCTTGAGCAGATTGGGGTTCCTGGCTTTTTAAAGCCCTAGATCTAGGAGCTACTAACATGATCAAAATTTTAAATACACAAACCTAGAGTTGCTTTGAAGAATGGCTCATTGTCATCCATGAATGGTGTCCATGCTAGGATATGGAAATTCTTGCTAGGGAGGGTTCTGTAGGTTTCTGCTCCGTTGGAATAAAATTCAAGATCAAGCCTAACTGCTAGTGTTTAAAATGGTTGAGGTTTGGAGCCTACCACTGAGGAAGGAATTAGACATCCCTAAATCACCCTATAATTTCAACCCAAGGTTTGTGTGAACCATTATTTTGAAGAAAAAAAACCATACTGGATGGTTTACACATAATACCACATAGACCAAGAAGAGCAAATTATAACAAAGTGAAGCGAATACTTTGCTGTACATCATTATAATATTGCATAATGTACAAACAGCCAATGAAAAAAAAAAATTCTGGAACTTGTATTGAGTTCTCTCTCCTAGCCATAACATTGCATAATCATATATAGCTACTCCATTTCAGTGAATTCCAGGGTACTTTACATGTTGAAAGTGATCACCTAATAAGGTGATAATTGTAAAAAGGTTATTTAAGGTGTTTGCATTTAGCATTTAATCCATCATGGATCATGTGGTAGTGAAATGGCCTTGTTCACTCAAATCTCTGGCAGGATTATTTTAAATCACTAATCCTATAAATACTGTTCTGTAGTCATACTGCCTTTGGTTGCAAATTATATAACAATGTCGTAAGGAAAAAATAGTTCAGTCCCACATGAAGGGGAGGAACAGTGAATGTCTTAAAATATAGGCTCCTCTTCTCCATTTCTGGAGAACTTTCAGGAGCAGACGACCATTCTTAAATATATTTATTCAAGGCATCTCTCTTTTGCTACAGTTTTATCTTTCCAATGCATCCTTTGGAGAAATATAGATTAGTCTTCTGAATAAAGAAACACTGCTTTTATCTGCTTGTTTGTGATATGCAATGTTTATATTCTGTCAGTATCTCTTGAGCAAAACATAACATAAGCATGAATATTGGAAAGTTAGTTGCTGTGCATTGAGCTCAAGATAACTGAGGATATCTTAGTTATATTAATTGCATCTAGTATGAAAAGGCTTAAAGTTGACCATTTAAAAAAAAAATGAGACCCTGGAACAAGACATGAAGGCAAACTGGTGGCCGATGGAACTGAACTCACAGCTGAGAAAATAGCAATATTTAATTTAAGGGGAGCTTGAAACGTAGCACTGATTACTGTAGAGAATAGGGAAATATGCTGTAAGGTTTTGGTGAAAAACACAGCATCAGAAATCTTTAAATACATGGAATTTGGAGTAAAACTCAGAAGAGACTAAGTAATCCAAATAGCCTTAGCAGATGGTGGCATCTAGTTGAGCTGGGCATATTTTGAAAAAAAGAAAGCAAAGATGGATCAGATAAGGTTAAGAAACTATCAGGAAATCCAAACATTTAGTCTGAGTTGGAGGCCAGTAAGATATTCCAAAGAAGGTAAGCCACTTCCATCTTCTTGCTAGGAAAACTGCACAGATACATCCATGTATCCAAACCAGAAGTTGAGTAAGTTTTGAGAATTCTTCCTTTTAAAGAAGCCAGAATTAGGTGAATCTATAGCAGGCATGTCAAACTCGTGATGTCACGTGAAGTTGCACGACGTATCATGACTTTTTCCCCATTGCCGGCAATAGGGTGGGTGTGGTTTCGTCATGATGCATCCAGCCCGCAGGCCGGCAGTTTGACATGCCTGATCTATAGCATTTGTTTTTAAGAGTAAATGATCAGCTGGGATGTAAATTATGGAAAACAGGTCAATCAATCAATCAATCAATCAATCAATCTAATCTTTATTACAGTCATAGACCAGCATAAGGAGGGTAGTATGCAAATTAATAATTAAAAAACTTAAAATAAAAATAAATTAAAAAAACTTCTTGCTCAGTTAAGACCAGGAAAGTTCCTAGGAAAAATCTAATTACTGCAGAGATTATTAAAAACCACTTGAACTCCTGTGCCCCTGCTTTTACCTCACTCTTTACGTGCACAGACATCTGTGGTTGAGCTGTTTGCCATCATTTTTCCCATATGCAAAAAAGGGGAAAGGGGTGATCCTGCTAATTATAGACCAATCAGCCTCCTCAACAAAATCAGGATAGACTATGCAAGATACTTATAATGGAAATTCCCAGATTTGCTGGAACAAGAAAACATACTTGCAAAGTAGCAAGCTAGTTTTAAGGGAAAAGTGGTCCAAAGCAAAAATCATTGTGAGAGTTTATTTCTCTGGGTAAAACTTTCTTACGCGTTTGCGATGGTAAGTAAAATATATTTATAAGTAGAAAAAAACAGTTATAGGGAAAGAATATGTAAAAATGTGTTTCTGAAAATTTTATTCTGTCCTTTCAAGCCAGAATCCTTATTCCTGCAATTTTAGTGATCAAATTTACACAGCTGTCCTTGACCAATAGTCTCATAACTTGTAAAAGAGAAGCAGACATGAAGACTGCTTGTACAATTAAATATATTGAACTCTATTGCTCATATTGAAGTCTGTTCATTGAAACAGAGTAACCTGATAACTAAGAACAATATGTATTTAACAATACTATTTCATTTTCTTACAGAAATAATATTTTCTTAAGAAACAACTGAAATGTTTTTGAACTTTTAACATTTGGATTTATACATTTTTCATTGGGTGGCAAAGTTTAATTTTGATAATTAATGGAGCATTTCCTAAATCAAAATAAAAATTCATGTGATCACACCACATGCTTACTAAGGCCAGTTACAGACCTAGTAGCTGCATTAGTACAAGTTTAGTTAATTTCAGGGTGTTTTTTTTTTTAATGCCTTCTAGTCAATGTTAACTGGATAAGTTCCTGCGGTTTTCTTGGCAAAATTTTGGAAGTGGTTTGCCATTGCCTCCTTCCTAGGGCTGAGGGAGAGAACTGGCTCAAGGTTACCCTTGAATAGGGTTAAATAGAATAATTTAAAACTCTAACCCCTCCACCACAAATTAGATGACTTTCTGTGCTTGCAGAAACTGAGCTGCACAGCTGAGTTAGTGACATATTTTATCCTCAAAATGAAAATCACTTGCTATGCTAAAACAAGATTGTTTTCACACATTGTTAGCACACTTCTAGATATATGCAGTGATAAGTGTCAATCTACCACTTACCTTGGTAGTTTTCACATATCCCTGGGGCTTATTAAGATGCACACTGACTACAAATCAACATTGCTGTAATCAACATAATTTTTGCCAGAAATGACTTTAACTTAGTGTTCTTTCTAATGTGCACTAGGGGAAAATATTGTAAGATAAAAGAGATATTGTTCAAAAACATGAATATGCATATAAGATGCATAAAGGACCTTGAGAGATTCTGATTTTTCAAGTTCTTGCATGAAGAAATTTGATCTATGCTTCTCTAACTTGACCAGTCACTAAATAACATACTTTTCTCAAAATTGGCATTAAATCTTCAGCTATTTAAATCTATCAAATTTACACAAATCTATCAAATTTACACATTTTGAAGCATACTACAGCAATGTTTTAGATACATATTTGACTGTTTTTTTAAAGCACACTAATTAATGTGAGAGATAAAATTAGTTCCCAGGAATGAAGTTGACTTTGGTTTAGTTTCTAAAACTTGCTCTCCCTAGCTGGAAGTGGGAGCCATTAAATTTAATGGAATTTATTTCTAGACTGACAGAATGTTTGTACTATTAATTACATTAATTACATGTGACTCATGAGGAGGATGAGTAGCATTAATATTAAATAATGCAAACATGAAATATTACTGGCATGATATTAATATTGCTATGACTCTGTAAACCACTTAGAGGGGGCTGTCAAGTACTGCAAAGCAGTATATAAGTCTAAGTGCTATTCTTATTATACAAATATTAATTAAAATTAAAATAACCACCAAATAAGTTCAAATGTTCCCACAGTATAAGGGTTTCATTTTGTAGGTGATAGTTAATCCAGAATCAGAGGATTTTTCTTCCTGAATTTATAGTTTTCCCCAAACTGCCACATTCTTGCTGTATGAGGACTACAATTCCCAGAATGGTTGGCTCTGCTCACTAGAAGTCTGGAACCTATCACATCTCAAAGATGCTTTTCCCAGAAAGCAAGTGGACTTTCTTAGTTTTTATTTTGAAAACATTTTGCTTCTTATCCAAGGACCCGGGGTAGGGGCGGGGGGGTAGCGGTCATTATAAGAGAGATCCTTTGTCCTAGGGAGACCACTGTGCCTCAGATAGACGGTGTGGAGTCCCTCCTTGTGAAATGGGGGCAAGGGGTGCAAGTGGGCTTGTTGATTATATACCTGGCTCCCTGCTATGTATCAACGGCCCTGCCTGAGCTGGCGGACGTGATAGCCGGGGTGGCGGTGGGAACCCCCAGACTTATGGTCTTGGGGGATTTCAACCTTCCATCAGCGGGCGAGACGTCGGCGGCAGCTCAGGAGTTCTTGGCTTCCATGACGGCCTTGGACTTGACCC